>NW_025851300.1:437464-494109 GCF_002878395.1 Capsicum annuum
TTGTAAATATAGATTATGTAATATGGTGCACATACACATATATATATCTATTGAATATGAGATTTTTTGAAGCTAAGTACTAATTTTTGATAACTGAGTAATTGATTTCTAAAGTTACTAATAACTGAATTACTGATATTGAGTGATTATGTCTAATAGTCCTGATTCTGTAGAACAGAACAGAGTTCTATACTAAGAATAAAACCTGAGACTGTGGGAGGTAATTATCTAACTGATATGCCCCAAATCTGATCTGATAGGGGTCCTATATGTGACCCCAGTTGGAAGGGTACTAATACCGTGCCATGGGTACTAACACTGGAAAACTAAGATGCCAATCCTATTTGATGAGTGACACCTGGGTATAATCAAGCCTAATCTAACGGGTGACCTCTGGGAGGTAGTCAAGCCTAGATTGATGTGTAACTCCTCATATTTTGCTGGCTACATAGTTCTGAATTACAAGGACTGCTACTAATGACTCTGTCGCTCTGATGGGTAAACTGTCATCCCTACACTTGCTCGTTGGTAAATCCTACTCCCAACTGAAAGACACTAATTATCAAACTAAACTAAACTGGAGTGATACTGAGCTTTACTGAATTTGAAAATTGACTGAGTTCACTAAATTCTGCTAACCAACTGAGGGCTACTGATCGTAATGCTACTGCGACTATTCTATAACTGACTGTGGCTCTAGGTAAACAACTAGATTTTCTAGTATTAATTACCCCCAGGACACGATAACATGGAAAGTAAAACATAGCATTATAATAAAGGCATAACAATACTTGCTTTCTAACAATGCACTCATTTAGACATTTTGTCAAACACTTGATTTACATGAACTTGTACATGAATGGGATCACATAATATCATGTCATGATTTCACCATTTAATTCACATGGACATTCTATCAAACATTTGGTAAACACAACTTAATACATGGATAACATATAAACATGGCAACTAAAATGATAAATCTTTCAAATTCATGGGTTGTAACATGGGAATTATAGAATTCAAGGCACATGCTATTTCAATTTCATGGAATCTAAATTTATCACGGATTGAAAATTCATTAATGTCATGAACATGAATACAGTTCAATTTTATGAATATAAATCATGAATTAACAATCTTGTAGTCTTAAAAACAGATTCATAGACTCTATGGGTGAAAGGATCCCATAGATGAACACCTAACATACCTTAATTGTAAATTTTGTGAAGATTGGGGTGAGTTCTTGAGGCTTGGTTCTTGAGCATGATGAAGCTAGGGCTTTTTCTGGAGAGGATTTTGTGAAAGGAATGAGAAATTTAGCTATTTGGGGCCTTAATCCCATGTTATTGAGTTGTTGGGTGAAGGGAAAATGACCCATTTGCCCTTAAAATTGCGGAACAAAGCTGCAGGAAAATACATAGGCCGGACTTTCTAGGGCACCATGGGCTCTGAAGTGCCGCTCTAGGCGAGGCATCGCAGGCCTTGGAGCACTGCCCTAGGTGAGGTGCCGTGGGCTCAATGTAACGATCCACTATTTCTAAATTCCAAACACACCCTTACCCTAATCCAAAAATTCGGAAACTCACCCAAGGTGAACTATTGACTTCCCCGATCAGGAATCAACCTAAAAATCAACACTTTAAGGTTTTTAGGGTCAGGAAAAATGGTCACCAACTTATGAGGCTAAAATAGTCCTAAGTGTAAATACTTAGCTGAAATTTCTAAGTATGGGACCCCTTATCAAGCTCTAAGGGCTGAGTTAATATTAGAATTTTGTGGGGTCTTACAATATCTACCCTTTGAGAATATTCGTCCTCATATGAGACTGATTAAGCTGAGGAACACTAATAGACTGAGTTTAGAAAATGAATATCTAAATGTGATGCATGGAATATATGACTGAAGCTAGTTATAAGATGAGATTTCATACTGATCATACATATCTGATGCATGAGTACATGACAGAACTGATTCATGAATGCATGGCCGAATATGCAATGGTAAAGAATTCCAAGTTTACATCTGCAACTGAATTACGGAACTAAATAAAACTAACAAAGATTATCACCTTAAGGTGAGAATACTAATGAACCGGGGATGATTTACTGAACATGTATAAATAGGAACATGAGAACATGACTGAGTCTAAAACATGATATATGAACTAAATACCATGACCTAAACTAATTTCCTGAATACATGTCATAACATGAGTATGGTCATACGGATGAGATCGAAATGAGACAGTCACCTTATGAGTACCCATTACTTTAAACAGGATCTTGTTACATGAAGAGAAATTATAAGGTTTAGGACATAAAAGCTCAGGGGATATAGTGCATATCCCCCTTAGGACATTATGTCCTCGAAGAATCCTGACTTGGCTGGGATTCAGAAGAAAAACTAAGAAGATGCACGACACCTACAAACTAAATCATGAGTGAATATCTAAGACCTGAAATTAAGGCATGATACATAAACTAGGCTGAACTCGTAACTACTATGATACTCCATCTTGGAATGGGCATATCCATGAGACTTTAGTAGGCCGACAAGACTAAAAGATTGGAAACCAAATGAACTTGTCCGTCTGATTGCTAAACTGAATTCCTGGGTTAACGTACTAACTCATACTGCAAAATTTATACTCAACTGGAATATTTCTTGGCACTCCTTCTATAAATCTCCATTGACTTTAAGGAGCAAAGAAATCTTGGTATGGTCTGAATAAGACATCTGAATGAGAATTCACCACATGGCTAAAATTCTATAATATCGGAACTAATAACTCTATCTATAGAGGTCTGATCTGGACTATATTTCTCCCAATATGTTCAAGCCTACTCAAATCTCCTATATGAATTTATCCACTTACACATCAACATGACATTCCATCCTATCCTTATAACTATAGCTTCGTATAAAACTAGCATACTACAATCTTTTCTTAACATGAAACATTTACTCTCTCCATTCTAAGGAACTTCTCCTCACTACATCATTTAATAAGGAGAGTTCATTAAAGGTTAAAACATGGGGACTTGAAGCATGAATGGCACTACATCAAACCTGACACTTAACTAAGGCTTGAGGAATAGAACATCAACATCCTGGATTTTATCGACAGATCTAACCTGAGGATATACATGATGAAATATAAATTTAGCTGATCATTTGGAGAATACAATAAGTCATCCAAGCTAAGCATACTGTAAAGAATGAGTACATGAGTCATGAGCTGTATGACCCGTATTTGGAGTTTCTGTGTTTGAGGAATATGATTCGTAACACTGAGTGAACTGGAACTCCTTATACTAGGAATGGTAAGCATACATGATATTCAATAATGTGCACGAATAAGAGCTATGATCATAGAGTTGATATGCAAGGCATGGGTAGTTATCATGATAGCTGAAGTACAAAACTTTGCTCTCATGTAAGGACGGGTTGGGAATCAACCTCTCCCACTAGTTTTCTACACATACTGACATTATTTCTAAAATCTGAAAGTCTGACTTGGTTACTTGTTCTACCATCTTCCACTTGTCTTAAAGTCGTTATTGTAAGTCATTGAACCCCTTAATAAACTATAAATCAAACTGAAACCACTTTACTCTAGAGCCCGAGACTTAATAATACTCATAAACACAAAACTCATTCTAAAGGACTACTCCTGATAAAGTAAGGTCCACTGCTAGTACTTCTTTCTGATACATGATTCTTAGTTTTTGATTTAAGCAACAATCATCATATAACATCCTCAACACTGACTGAACTTAGAATTCTCAATTTTTTCCTACTAGTTCAATCTAGATATTAAAACTTAAATCAACTGAAATTGAAGTACTACCCCTTCATTCAATGATTGGTTCATCGGGAAACAAAAATGGAACGACCCCATTACTAAAATTAACTAATAGAATTTTTTGACATATTATAATTGACCAATTTTTGCATACTCGTCTACTTGGAATTGATTTACCTATTGAGGTATGCAGTAAGAAAGGTTCTCCTATGATTTCTAGTCTGACTTTGAAATTGACTGCTATGAAAGGAATAATAAAAGACAGAAAACTCCTGGATCTAAAAAGACAAAACATGTAAATGGGAGATCTGTAACGTACCATTAACCACATCAGAAGAACCTTCCTGATCTTGTATGGACTGAAGTGCATAAAGATAGTTTGAGCATTACCCACTAGCAGCACTAGAAGTGGGACCCTACTTTTGTAACACCCTAAGTCTGTACCTTGGATGCTACACGATGCTAGTGACTCTGAAGGTCCACTAGCTAACCCATGACTGGTACCTGCAGTGAGTACTGAATAATAACAATAATGCAATAATAATATATCTAAAATAGAATGCGGAAGATAGGCTGAAAATTTCCATAAGGTATATAACTAAAACAAATATTGAATACTGATAACTGAATACTGAAAACTGAACATATGTCTGAAAAACTCTAGCCTGAAACCCTCTAACTATCTGAATATAGAGTTGATGGGACAAGCCCCCAACTAACTCCGACTACTGAACTACTGAATAAAAATGTATCCTCAATAGATGAGGACTCACTACTAACTCTGACACGGCTTGCTGAATTTGAATTTATTTATGCGCAGTCAGGAACCTGAGCATCTGAACCTATGATATGAGACAGCATAACACAAAGAATGAGTATGCATTAGTATGTGGAATGTACTGGTATGCTAGATGAGGTAAGACTAAATGCAAGGGTTCATATGCATGAATAATATAATGTAATCGAATATGAGAGTACACGATAACTTAAAATGCTATAAATACTGAGTATGTAATATGGTGTACATATATATATATATATATATATAATGTATATGAGCTTTTATGAAGCTAAGTACTGAGTTATGATAACTGAGTAAATAATAGCTGAAGTTACTAATAACTGAATTACTGATACTGAGTGACTGTGTCTGACAATCCTGATTCTGTAGAACTAAACTGATATCTAGACTAAGACTAAAACTTAGACTGTGAGAGGTAATCATCTAACTAACATGCCCCAAATTTGAGCTGATAGGGGTCCAAACTGTGACCCTAGTTGGAAGGGTGATAATACTATGCTATGGGTAGGTACACTGGAAAACCAGGATGCTAAGCCTAACTAACAAGTGACACTTGAGAGGATCTAAGCCTAATCTAAAGGGTGACCCCTGGGAGGTAGTCAAGCCTAGTCTAACAGGTGACTCCTCATCCTACGCTGGCTATGCAGTTCTGGAGTACAGGGACTGCTACTAATGACTCTATCTCTCTGACAGGGAAGCTGTTATCCCTGCACTCACTCGGTGCTAAATGCTACTCCAAATTGAAAGACACTAATTATTAAATTGAATTGAACTGGATCGATATTGAGCTTTACTTAATTTGAAAATTGAGTGAGTTCACTGAATTCTACTAACTGACTGAGGGCTACTGATTATGATGCTACTGAGACTATTTTGTAACTGACGGATGCTCTAGATAAACAACTATATTTTTGGGTATTAAATACCTCTAGGACTCGATACCGTGGAAAGTAAAATATAGCATGATCATAAAGGAATAACAACACTTGCTTGCTCACAATGCACTCATTTAGACATTTTGTCAAACATTTGATATACATGAACTTGTACATGGATGGGATCACATAATATCATGTCATGTTTTCATTAGTCAAATCATATAAGCATTTTATCAAGCACATGTAGGGCATAAACTTGTGCATATACTATCATGTCATGATTTTATCCTTTAATTCACATGGACATTCTACCAAGCATTTGGAGAACACAACTTAATGCACATAATCATGGATAACATATAAACATTGCAACAACATTGCGAAATCTTGCAAATTCATGGGTTGTAACATGGGAATTACACAATTCAAGGTACATTCTATTTGAATTTTAGGGAATCTATTATTTTTCATGGATTGAAAATCCATTAATGTGATGACTATGAATACGGTCCAATTTTAAGAATATAAATCATGAATTAATAATCTTGTAGTTTTAAAAATCGATTCGTGGACTCTATGGGTGAAAGGAACCCATAGATGAACACCTAACATACATTGATTGTAAATTTCGTGGTGATTGGGGTGAGGTTTTGAGGCTTGATTCTTGACCTTGATGAAGCTAGGGCTTGTTTTTTTGAGGATTTTGTGAAAGGAATAGGAAATTTTTTTATTTGGTACTTCACTCCCGTGTTATGGAGTTATAGGGTGAAGGGAAAATGACCCATTTGCCCATAAAAATGCAGAACAAAGCTACAAAAAAATACGCAGGCTGAACTAGCTAGGGCACCACGGGCGTTGAAGCACCGCTCTAGGCAAGGCGCCGTGGGCCCTGGAGCATTGCTCTAGGCGAGGCGTCGCGGGCTCATCACCCTGAGTTACTGTTTATAAATTCCAAACATTCCCATACTCTAATCTAAATATTCCAAAACTAACCCAAGGTGAACTATTGACTTCCCTGATCATTAATCAACCTAAAAATTGATACTTAAAGGTCTTTAGGGCCAAGAAAAAGGATCTCCAACTTATGAGGCTATAATAATCCTAAGTGTAAACTCTTGGAAGAAATTTCTAAGTAGGGAACCCCTTATCGTTCTCTAAGGGATGATTTAAGCTTATAAATTTATGGGGTCTTACACTAGCCTCCACAATTCAAGAACAAATCTCAAGAATTAGCCATTAACTCAAATGAATTCATCAACCCAGGTACGTTAAATGTTCATCCATGGGATCCTTTAACCCATGGAGTCCAAGTATCAAATTTTAAATTTAAAATTGTGATCTTTATAAGTCATTGTAATTTTAAATGGTGATTTTAATCATGAACTTCCACGAATTCTAATTTTATGCCATGTTTGCATGAAATTGTAGATGTTATCAAACCCCATATGTTTTAATGTTGTTATTCACTAGTTTAAATCATAATTAGTGTTGTTGAGGTTGAATTCATGGTATTACTACAAACTTTAAGCTATTCCCATGCTTATCTTGAATTATGCATATCAAGAGTTTGATGAAATGCCCACAAGAATGGATTTTGAATAAATGTTTCTATGTTATGTCCCAAAACTTTAGTACTATTTTACTATTATTGGTATTGATTCCTTGAGGTTATGAATCACAAAAAATATAGTTGTTTACTTAGTCTCAGTATCTTTAGAATATATTATAAGCATTATCAGTTCAATCAGTTATCATAATAAGTTAAACTTAAGATAGTTTAGTATTCTAAGTCAGTTCATATGGGAGTAGGATTTAGCACAGAGCGAGTGAAGAGATGGAGGCCTCCCTATAAGATAGGTATAGTCGTTAGTAGCAGTTCCTGTACTCCAAAACCACGTATCCAGCTTTGGATATAAGGAGTCACCTGTTAGTTTAGGCTTGACTACCTCTCAGGGGTCACTCATTAGTTTAGGCTTGACACTCTTAGTCCTTCGGTATAGTATATCAATGGATCCATACAACCAGAGTTAGTACCCGTGGCACGGTACTGGCACCCTTCTAACTGGGTCATAAGTTGGACCCCAATTTTCTCTCTAGGGCATGTCAGTTAGTTGATAGCTCCCACAATCTCAGTCCAGTAATCAACTCAGTAATTTAATTTCATTTTTGCTTTACCATAGCATAAAAATATAAGTTATTCACTTATTAGTATTTAGCATCTCAGTTTATAGATTATGTCCAAAACATATTTTATTCTCAGTCATACATCCATCAGTATCTACAGATTTCACGTATTCTAAGCATTTACATATTTCATGCATTCTAGTGAGTACCTCATGCTATTCATTCAACCAATTATTACATATGCACATGAAACCATGCATATCAGCCTACCTCATTTATCATTTTAGTTTATTAAAGGTATTGATCGCATACTCTTTTCTTGCACTATAATGTATCACATCATAGGTGCAGAGGTTTAGTTCCCTGACTGTGCTTAGAGACATACAAGTTTGTCTGTTGTAGCAGTGGTGAGTCCTCATACTTCAAGGATAATAGTTTATTTATCTCAATTTACCTTATCAATTCTATATCTTTTAGTCAGTCAGAATTAGTTAGGGTATTGTCCTATCAACTCCACAGTCAATCGGTAGAGGCTTTTCTGACTACTACAGATAGTTAGTTAGTTTATAGATTTCAATTGTCATTATCGGCATTATTAGTTTTGTCTTACATATTTATTAGATTTATGACTTAAAACATTATGGCTTTCCTCTATCTATTTTTGTATATGATCTTTTGATAGCAATTTTACTTAGTTCTCACAACAGGTACCAACTCATGGGTTAGCTAGTGGTCACTTGTGACCATAAGCACAGTGTGATGCCTAGGATGTACTCTCAAGGTGTTAAAATCTTGGTATCAGTTACTAAGGTTTGAAAGAATCCTAGGAAGTCTGAAAGCTACGTCAAGTAGAGTATTATGCATGGGTGTAAAGCATGCTGCACTTATGTATAGGAGGCTACAAGTCATTTTAGGAAAAGTTCCCCTCTTTTATTGTTTATGTCATGCTAAATATAATGATGCTCAAGTTAAAATCTCTGCCTAATCTACTTTTCCTTCAGTTTACAGAACATGCCTCCCATAAAGATAAAAGAAAGAAGAAATATAAATTAGCTAGCACCTCAACCAATCCAGGAAGATCCCCTGAATGAGCATGTTTCTCATACAGACTTTAGAGCTACGTTGACCACTCTTTCTCACTCTGTATCATCCTAAAATTAGCGGCCAGCTATTGTTTCGACAAACCTTGTGGTCAGTACTACCACATCCAGAATTTTGGACTTTACCCAAATGAATCCTACTCTATTTTTGGGATCCAAATTAAAAGAGGATACATGGTAATTCCTAGACATTTTCCAAAAGGTAACCGACATTATAGGGGTAACTTCTAAAAAGAGTGCTAAATTGGTTGCATACTAGCGACAGGATATAACCCATACCTAGTTTAAGCAGTCAAAAGGTGATAGGGGCATAGATGTAGGGCCTGTAGAGTGAGAGGAGTTTGCTACAACCTTCTTAGATAAGTTCATTCCATTAGAGATGAGAGATGCTAAAGTGTTAGAGTTTATCAACTTGAGGAAGGGTAACATAAGTGTGAAGGAGTATTTCCTTAAGTTTACTCAGTTATCTAGGTATGCTCCTCATGTGGTGGTTAAAAATAGGTCTAGAATGACTAAGTTTATGTCTAGGGTATCTGATAGTATGGTCAAGGAGTGTAGGACTGTGATGCTAATTAAGAAGATGGGCATGTCTAGGCTTAGGGTCCATACTCAATAGATTAAGGATTAGAAGCTTAAGGAAAGGGAGAGGGAAAACAAGAAGGCTAGAATAGTTTGCTTTAATTTTACTCAGCCTAAGTTAGAGGTTGGTAACCATCCCCAATTTTACTAGAAATTTTTATCTCCGGTCCCATTTTCAGCTAGTGCCTCGGTGCCAAAGTTTAGAAATGACAATCGGGATAAGGCCCCAGGATCTAAGTCCAGAGGTAGTGTAAACAATGGTCTTACAAATCTGCTTTGCCAAGAATATGGTTCAAACCATCAAGGTGAGGGTAGAGCTGGTGGTGATGTATGATTTGGGTATGGCAAACTAGGCCATCAGATCTGAGAGTGTTGGGTAGTTGCTTAGAAAGAAAGGGATTTGCACCAACAGGGCCAGTCCCATCAGTCATCAGTTCCAGCCAACCGTCCGACTAAGCAGGGCACTGCTTCTAGTGCTACTAATAGTCAGTGTCAAAAAAGGATTTATGCACTTCAGTCCCACCAAGATCAGAAAAGTTCTCCTAACGTGGTTACTAGTACATTGCAAGTCTTTCGTTTACATGTTTATGCACTATTATACCCTGGAGCTTCTCTTTTTTTTGTAACCCCTTATATAGCTGTTAACTTCAGAGTTAGTCCTGATGAAGAGCCTTTGTAAGTGTCTACCCTTGTAGGTGTCTCTATTGTAGCCCGACGGGTATACAGGAACTTCCTGGTTACAGTGTCTCAGAAAGTTACTTCAGTAGATCTTATAGAACTAGAGATAAATGATTTTGACGTCATTCTCAACATAGATTAGCTCCACTCATTCTATGCATTAGTTGATTGTAGAAATAGAGTTATTTATTTTTAGTTTCCAAATAAACCAGTCCTTGAATGGAAGGGTAGTACTACAACGCTTAGGGGTCCACTTGTTTCATACCTTAGAGCGAGCAAAATGATATCCAAGGGGTGTATTTATTATCTTGTACGATTCAAGGACTATAATTCTGAGACACCTAATCTTAAGTCAGTTTCAGTAGTGAGGGAATTTCCAGATGTGTTCCCTGAAGATCTTTCTAGAGTTCCTCCTGAAAGGGAAATTCACTTTGGAATAGACCTTCTTCCAGATACCCAGCCTATCTTTATTCCACCATATAGAATGTGTAACACCCCGAAATGGTCTCGAGATATGACACGATGCTTAGAACTACAATTGATCACAAGCTAGCCCTTCTACTAGCATAACTCATAAGTAACTGAATAAAATACATAAATCTAATCAAAATAAGAAAAATATAACTTTTTTCTAAATTTGATCAATATAGAACTAAATTAAAATGTTTACAACTCTACTTTTACAAAATAATACGGCAATTAAATACATTAACTCTACTGACTGTCTATGAATCCTGTACTAGTATTGACTCTAGGTAGCCGGGAAGTAAACCCCCAACTATCCCAAATTAATAAAACTAAATAATGAAAAATACAACACTGCTCAAACTATATGACTGACTGAAGCCATTGAATTAAGAGGACTCATCACCTACTGACTATACACTACAAACTATTTGAATATGGTATGCATGCTATAAGTAAACTGATACCTACATTTGAGATAATGTAGCACATAGACATATATGTGGATTAGTAATTTGAGGATGTATAAAGTATATGGGAGTGGTTTCATAAGTAAAAGCATCATCTCATCATGATAATTTGTAAAACAATGCATACTAAATGTAAATGACCCACATAAGCTGAAATATCTGAAATACTGAAAATAATAATCATGAGAAACAAGTCATGCTTTATAAATTTAGTGAGTCATAACATTTAGTTCTAAAAGTTATACTTGTATTTTCTCTTTAAATCATGTCGTTTAGGTGTAGAAAGGACTCACTCTTAAATTTGAGCTCTGAAAGCTGAAAACTGTAGCAAAAGTTTTTATGTAAAACATAGTCTGAATAAATTCGTAAGCCTTTACACATAGTTTTTTAAAAGATTTTCTGTTATTCTTTTCTATTAGAGAAAATACTTTATCTTAAGGGAATTCCTTCAAAGCTTTTCTTTACTAGTAGGGAAAATACTTTAAAACTATCCTGAAAATCTTTATTGATAGGGACTTAGGAACTTCAGGAGGTTCGTCTAACCAACATAAACCATGTGAGCTACATGGAGTCCAACGTCTCATCCTCCTAATGAAGAAACCTCACATTGGGGAGAGGTGTTATACTCTTTCCAGGGAGTATAACCTACTTTCCATGTGATCGATCACAAGCTAAAACTGTCATCCATAAAGAAATGGGAATAATCTCAAAATTTGTACCTACGTTGGCTACATAGTTCTGTGGAAGATAGGGCATGCTAATCTCACTCTTTTTGCTAGATGCTAAATACTACTCCTTTTTTTATTTTCTATGCTTATTCTATTGGAAATCCACCTTAAAACTAGCATAAAGGATTATCTAAAACAAAATATGCATTCATCTGATCATATCTGTAAATAAAGCTAATTTCAATTTTGTAATATGTAATAATCTAAAAAGTGGATTCCATAGCTATTTCGATTATCGAAAAATTAAAGCTTTACTGAATATTTGTAAATAATCTGATAATAGGATGCTTAAAGCATCATATTCCTTGAAATAATAACATTCAATCTTGGGGTAATAGCCCATGCAACAATCTCATGTCAAAACATTAGAAAAATTATGTTTGATATTGAAAACAATGATAATTCATCTCAAAATCTATAAATTACCGCAATAGGAATGAAAATACGAAAATAGACATGCAATTCAACTTCCAAAATATTTGAAATCTTAGAATCTTGCGAAGAGAAATAATTGGTATGAACCCTAGTTTAAAATCCATGTATAAATATCCAAAATCATATGATTTGAAATTAAAAGGCTTGGTTTTTGGCACAAGGATGAAACAAGATCCTTGTTCATTAACTTCACATACCTTGATTGAAGATTAGATTAAGAAACTTTATCTATTGATTCCTATGTAAGTTCTTCAAGATAAGTTCTTGATTATCTTGTCTTGAAAATCCTCAATTTGGAGCTTTCTTGGAAAATCTATGTAGGATTTTAGATTTCCTGGAGAAGAAGCTTTGGAGCTTTAGGGTTTTTGTTTGAAATAGAAATGAAGAAATTGGGCAGAAAGTGCTTAGAATAGGCTCAGATCTTATGTTTGGACGGATTTGGAGCTTGGGAATCGACCATTATGCCCTGTTTAAACCTCTAAGTGAAACTGGAAAATGCCTTCGAAACTAGGTAGACACCGTGATGCACCAATATCGTGGTGGCTTACTAGAAAATGGACGAGTGGGAACTGGACATTCTCTATGATGTGCCACCATCACGGTGCCCCTTTGAAATGTCATTTTGGCCACTGGCGCGATGCGCCAATATTGCTTTGGGCTACTAAAAATTGATAATTGGGAAATTGTCTCTCTCGGCAATATCGTAGAGGCCCACTTGAATTGAAATTTATGAAATTTTCTTTCACTGCAATGCAGTGGTTGCTCAAGTAGGACACTGTCAACTTAAAAATGCCTTCACTCCTCAACCGAGTATCGGATTTAGGAAAATGTGGTATAGATGGAGAACTTATTCAATTTTGCACACAATGGTAAGTCAAAATCTTGAAAATTCTATCTGTATAAAATGGTATTCATTTATAAAGCAAATCTTTGACATTCTAGGAGCAAAATTAAGTTAGGAAAAAATATGGGGTACTACAAAATGGCTCCAGCTGAGCATAAAGAGTTGAAAGAATAGTATAAAGATCTCCTAGATAAGGGATTCATAAGGTCTAGTATTTCCCCATGTGTTGAACCAGTCCTATTCGGGCGTAAGACAGATGATTATGTTAGAATGTGTATTCACTACCATCAGTTGGACAAAGTCACAATTAAGAACAAATAAGTACTTCCTAGAATCGATTACTTTTTCGACCAACTTTAGGGTACAGTTACTTTTGTAAGATAGAGCTCAAATCCTACTATCATTAGCTCAGAGTCAAAGAATGTGACATTCCAAAAATAGATTTTAGAATTTGGTATGGTCACTTTAAGTTTCTAGTCATATTCTTTGGTCTTATAAATGCACCAGCAGCCTTCATGGACTTGTTGAAGCGAGTGTTCAAGCAGTACATAGACATGTTCGTCATAGTCTTTATTGATGACATTCTTGTCTACTCCCGTAGTGAAAGTGATCATCCAGACCACCTAAGAATAGTATTGCAGACTCTTAGCACCCATTAGTTATTCATTAAATTCCGTAAGTGTAAATTTTTGCTAAGATAAGTAGATTTTACTGGCCATATTATTTTCAATGATGGCATTAGAGTTGACCCTCAATAGACCAAAGTGGTGAGAAACTGTCCTAGACCCATCTCTCCATAAGATATCAAGAGTTTCTTAGGTTTGGCTGGCTATTACCGACGATTTGATTCGGGGTTTTTGTCTATTGCATCCCCCATGTCCATATTTACTCAGAAAAAAGTTAAGTTTCAGTGGTCAGATTCTTGTGAGTAAAATTTTCATGAGTTAAAGACTCGACTTACTACAACCCCAGTTTTGATATTGCAAGATGGTTTCGATGGGTTTGTTGTGTACTGTGATGCTTTTAGAGGTTGTTTGGGGTGTATTTTGATGCAAAAGGGTAAAGTTGTGGCCTATTCTTCAAGACAGTTTAAGCCCTATGAAAAGAATTACCCTACCCATGATTTTGAGCGAGCAGCTGTTGTGTTTGCCTTAAAGATTTGGAGGCACTATGTGTATGGGGTGTATGTTGATGTGTTCACAGGCCAGAAAAGCTTGCAGTATATATTTTAACAAAAAAATTTAAATCTGTGTCAGAGGAGATGGTTAGAATTTTTGAAAAATTAAGATATGAGTGTTTTGTATCACCCGGACAAGCCCAATGAAGTGGTAGATTCTCTAAGTATATTGTCTATGGGTAGTGTTTCTCATTGAGGATGATAAAAAGAAGTTAGTTAGGGAAGTTCATCAACTTAGCAGGTTGGGTGTTTGTTTGGCTGATTTAGCTAAGGCTAGCATTTAGGTGTAAAATAGTTTGGAATCATCTTTGGTTGTTGAAGTAAAAGAAAAGCAAGATAGTAGTCCAATTTTAGTGAAGCTAAGGAGTCAGTCAGATATCAAAAAGTAGAGGTTTTCTCCCAAGGGGGAGATGGTGTGTTGCGTTTCCAGGGTAGGCTATGTGTGTTGTGCGTGTATGAGTTAAGACAGTAGATTCTTATAGAAGTGCATGGGGTGCGTTACTCGATTCACCCCAGGGGCCACAAATATGTACCGCAATTTGTGGGAAATATATTGGTGGAGTGGGATGAAGAAAGATATTGTAGAGATGGTAGCTAAGTGCTCCACTTATCAGCAAGTTAAGATTGAACATCAAAAGCCAAGTGGGTCTATGTAGGAGTTTAGTATTCCCACTTGGAAGTGGGAGGAAGTGAACATGGATTTTGTGATAGGTTTGCCTCAGACTGATTATCAGTATGATTTAATTTGGGTCATTATATATAGGATGACCAAATTAGCCTATTTCTTACTAGTCCATACTTCTTATTCAGCCGAGGTCTATGCCAGGCTCTACATTAGAGAGTTTGTTGGGTTGCATGGTGTCCTATTGTTCATTACTTCAGATAGAGGTGCGCAGTTTACCTCACACTTTTGAAAAGCCTTCCAAAAGGGTCTTGGTACCCAGGTCCACCTCAGTATAGCCTTTCTCCCTCAAAAAGAGGGTCAGGCAGAGAGGACCATTCAGACCCTTGAGGATATGTTAAGAGCGTGTGTAGTTGACTTTAAGAGTAGTTGGGATAACCACTTTTCTTTTATTGAATTCGCTTATAATCACAACTATCATTCCAGTATTCAGATTTCTCCATTTGAGGCTCTTTATGGGAGGAGATTTAGATCTCCCATTTGTTTATTTGAAGTAAGTGAGGCCATGGTGGTGGGTCCTAACTCTGTGTTTGATTCTTTAGAGAAAGTACAGTTAATCAGGAAGAGGCTTAAGACAGCCTAGAGCCGATAGAAATCGTATGAAAATATGAGAATGAAATGTCTTGAATTTGAGATTAGCGACTATGTGTATTTGAAAATCTCTCCCATGATGGGGGTTAAGAGGTTTTTTAAGAAGGGGAAGCTTAGTCCCCGATATGTTGGCCCTTACAGAATTATAAGCCATTTTAGAAAGGTAGCTTATGACCTTGAGTTGTCTGCAGGCTTAGCATCAGTGTACCTAGTATTATATATCTCTTTGTTGAAGAAGTATATTGGTGACCCAGCTGTAGTTGTCCCTTTAGATAGGGTAGACGTTTAGAACATCTTTTCTTATGAAGAAATTCCAATCGAGATCCTTGATCACTAGATTCATAGATTAAGGAACAAAGAAGTTCCCTTTTTCAAAGTTCTTTTGTGGAATTAATTCGTTAAGGGAGCCACTTGGGAAGAAAAAGATATGCGGACCAACTACCCACATCTTTTCTCCGTAAACTCAGATTTAACTTAAGGTAATAATTTTCTTAGAATATCTCTTTTCTATGCTTAGTTCCAGCTGCATATTATTGTCATGTCAGTCATATATTCACAGAAACAGTTCAGTCATGTGTCTTGTTTTAGATTCAGTCATGTAATCATGTTATCATCATGTATATTTAGTATGAAACCAAAACTCCTTAGTGTTTTCAGCTTAATTAATCTCATTCGAGGAAGAATGTTCCCAAGAGGGAGATATTGTAATACTCCAAAAATCAATACCAATATTTGGGATAAAATTCAATCTTATGAGAAATAAATTATAGTATCTTGGTAGTTTTATGAGTGAGTTTGATGTATTAAGGCCTCAAATAACACTTAGCTATTAGATGAATCAAAATATACTTTACCGATTGAGTTCTCTAGAAGGATGATGATATAGTAAACTTCAAATTATCATATCTTTCATTTTACTAAGAACTTTTGATCTCATTACCTACCAATATATAGATAATTGAATAATATTTTCAACAATACCAATTTTACCTAAATTCGATAATCGAGTGAAAAGTTATAGCATTTTTCATGTGAGGTAGTGGGCTATCGGAACTTCACCTCTCGACGGTACAATAACGGTGAAGCGATTATCGTTCAATGGTAAACCTCTAAATTGGATTCATCCCAAGGCAATAGGTCACTGCTATCACCCCGCTCAGTGGTGCTGTAGAGGTGGGACAAATACTACTCAATGATAAGCCTCAAAAATCAGGATTTTTAATGTCCAGGACCATTTGGTCATTTCCCATAGCTCCAAATCCATCCAAACACGGGATTTATGTCCCAAAAGAGCATTATATGCTCATTTTTTTGCAAAATACTCGAATTAAAATATTCCTCTTTCAAGAACAAAAATCCTAGCCTCCACAATTCAAGAACAAATCTCAAGAATTCACCATCAACTCTCTCAAATTCATCAACCCAGGTATATTAAATGTCCATCCATGGACTCCTTTCACCCATGGAGTCCAAGTATAAAATTTTAAATTCAAAGTTGTGATCATTACAAGTTATTCTGATTTTAAATGGTGATTTTAACCATGAACTCCCATGAATTGTAATTCTACGCTATGTTTACATGAAATTGTAGTTGTTGTCAAACCCCACATGTTTTAATGTTGTTATTCACTGATTTAAATCATAATTCATATTGTTGAGGTTGAATTCATGCTATTACTACAAGATTTCACCTATTCCCATGCCTAGCTTGAATTATGCATATCAAGTGTTTGACGAAATGCCTACAAGAATGGATTTTAAATAAATGTTTCTATGTTTGTCCCAAAAGTTTAGTACTATTTTAATATTATTGCTATCAAGTCCTTGGGTTATGAATACCCATTAAAATAACTGTATACTTAGTCTCAGTATTATCTGAATATGTTAAGAGCATTTAGTTCAATTAGTTATCATATTCAGTTAAGCTTAGGACATTTCAGTATTTTGAGTCAGTTTAGTAGGGAGTAGAATTTAGGACTGAGTAAGGGCAGGGATGGCGGCCTCCCCGTCAGATAGGTAGATTCATTAGTATCAGTCCCTATACTCTAGGACTACGTAGGTAGCATATGATATGAAGAGTCACCCCTTAGTTTAGGCTTGACTATCTCTCAGGGGTCACCCGTCAGTTTAGGCTTAACACCCTTAGTCCTTTGAGATGGTATATAAGTGGGTCCATACAGCTAGTGTTACTACACGTGGCACGATACTAGCACCCTTCCAACTTGGGTCACAGGTTGGACCCCAATTTGCTTATTGGGGTATATCAGTTAGATAATAGCCCCCACAACCTCAGTCCAGTAATCAACTCAGTAATTTAGTTTTATTTTTGCTTGACCATAGCATACACATATAAGTTATTTACTTATCAGTATTTAGTATCTGTAATACCCCAATTTTGCACCTCGGATGCCACACAGTGCTTACGACCTTAAAGGATCAAAAGCTAACCCGTGACTGGTACCTGATGTGAGCACTGAATAATAATACTAAAATAATATGGAAGTATAAATGAAAGGTCATAAGGTTCTCAAAAATAGTGATATGAGTACTAAAATACTTATATAAATACTGAAAACAAAATTGAATACTATTTAAGCAAATCTAGTTTGAACGCCTTTAACTGTCTGAGCATAGAGTTGATGGGACAAGCCCTTAAATAACTCCAAATACTGAACATGTTGAACTAGTGAAATAAAATAAACTTTTTCCTCGAACTATGAGAACTCTCCAATATTTCTTCTATTGATGGTCTGAACTGCTAAGTACGATCAGGAGCTTATGTGTCTGAACCTATGATATAAGATATCATAGTTGAAAGAAAAAAGTATGTGTCAGTACTTTGAATGTGCTAGTATGCTAAGTGAGGATATACATGGGTTCATATGCATGAACAATAACTAACTGAGTAATAAGAATATAACTGTGAAGGAGTAAGGGACTAACTGAATATATTGTAACTACTGAATATGCAATGCTACATATATACAAGTATACTATTTTCTAAAATTACACTAAAGCTAAGTATTGAGTTTTGATAACTGAGTAACTAACATCTGACATTACTAATAACTGAATTACTGATAATTGGGTGACTTTGTTTGATAGTCTTGATCCTGTAGAACTAAATTGAGTTCTGTACTGAGATGGGTGACTGTGTCTAATAGTCCTGATTCTGAAAATTGATCTGAGGTTTTTAATTAAGTTTGAAATAGAAACTATAACTATTAGAGTGCTCATCTAACCAACATGCCCTAATTATAAACTGAGTTAGGGTCCAACCTGTGACCCCAGTTGGAAGGGTGTTAGTACCTTTCCAAGGGATACTAACAATGGCCATGAGTTAGCCTTCTCTGGCAGAAAGCTCTTTCGTCAACCCTCGCTCGATGTTGAATCCTACTCCCAACTAAATATACCCTAAACTGATTTCTAACTATACTGGTCTTGATGGAGCTGACACTGATCATATTGACTGACTGAACTAAACTGAGTTCACTAAGTTCTACTAGCAGACTGAGTTCTACTATTTGTGACATCACTGAAACTATTTTGTAACTACTGTATTTCAAGGTAAATAGTTATATTTTGGGTAATAAAATACTTTTCGGACTCGATAGCATCAATAATAATGAGAAATCACCATTATTTAAAATATAACGATAATCAATTGTCTACAATACATTCACTATGACATTTTGACAAATGTGTAGACTTGTACGTGAATGGAAAGACATGGTAACATATCATAATCTCACTATTCCAATCACATGGACATTTCATCAAATAGTTACAAGGCATAGATTTGACATGGGAGTAATTTTAAACATGTGCTAGCATGAATTTATCATTAAGTTCACCAATGGATCACAGTGACCAATTTATTCACTTTGGCTTTTTGACAAGCATATAGGAGGCATAACCTTATAATTGGGCATGAATAACATGCTAATACATCATGACTACAATAATCAATTCATAATTCAAAGGTTTCAACATGGGGCTTACAACAATTACATACATGGTATCTTATATTTGTGAAAACTACAATTAAATATTGGTTTGAAAACCCGTACAACAACATGAACATGAAACAACCCAATCGGTACATGTAATTCATGAAACTATTAACTTGAGATTTTAAAAAGGATTCTTGAACTCCAAGGGTGGAAGGAAACCCTTGGATGAACACTTAATCTACCTTGCTTGTTAATTTTCTGGAGATTAGGGTGAGTTCTTGAGGCTTGATTCTTGAACTTGATGAAGCTAGGAATGTTCTTGATAGGATTTTGTAAAAAGGTGAATACCCTAGATTTTTTTAAGTCAAATCTAGTATCCATAAGAGTTAGGGATGACTTCGTAAATGATTAATATTTAAATCAGAAAGAATATCCATAATTTTGATTTTTACCATGTGAGAAATTGAATTATCTTTCTAACAATACCAATTTTATCCAAATCCGGTATCAGAGTAAAAAATTATGGACATTTTACCGAGAGCTATCAGAACTGCCCAGATGCGACGGGCAGGTTGACGGATCGTCGATCTAGAGACGGACCATTGCCTAGACCATCATAGCTAAGGCAGTAGGTCAATCTTATGGCTAAGGTGTGATTCACAGGTTGACGGACCTTCGAACTTGCGATGGACCATCGCCCAATCCGTCGTTGTTAAGGAAGTGAGTCCCTATTCTGGTCCATGTGCGGTGGTCAGAATGATCAACCGTGGAACCACCGTCGTAGATCCCATTCAGCAAATTCTAATCCATTTTTAAAAGGGTATTTTGTTTTTTTTCACTCATTTTAACACCTAATTATATCAGACTAAAGCTCATAAGTTCATTATCCATCTATAATATCAAATTAGGGTTTTCTCTCAAAGATAATCCCCAGGAACAAGATCCAAATCATTATTCAAGAAACTAAGAGATTTCAAGTTCTTTAAGTCCAAGAACTTCAAGAAACTCACAACCTATGTATGTCATATGTCGATTCATGTATCCCTTTTACCCATAAAGCTCAAGAATCTCTTTTCAAAATCAAAGATTTGTATATTTATGAATGTTCATGATTTAAATTGAATTGAAATTCATGTTCATGATGTTGTGGGGTTTTGATTCATGTTTGAAATTACATATTCAAATGATTGACCCTAGGATGTAGTTATTTGCATAATAATAATGATAAACCCTTAAATTTAGACATTGATTGGTGTATGCATGATTATTAGATGTGCTGATGATTGTACAACCAAAGCATGCTCCCCATGTATTCGATTAAATCCCTATGTGAAGGAAAAGTGCCATACTAGTATGATAATATGAAATCCCTATTTATGTACAAGTTTATGCATGTACAGTGTTTGATGAAATTTCTTAGTCAATGAATCATGGATATATGTGTATCCATTGTGGTGCTTTAAGATTTGTACTTCATGAAATCTCCAACTTATTATATTATGGACTATTAATGCTGGTCATGTATTCAAGAAAGTCATGCTTTGTCAGTTTCTTCCCATCGAGTCCTAAGGGTACTTATACCTGAAAATTTGGTTCAGTGTAATATTTTCAAGATACTCTCAGTCAAGCCATGATCCATAAAATTCAGTCAGTCTCATGACTCAGGAAAACTCAGTAATCTCAGTAGTATTCTGTCAGTCAACAAAACTCAGTTAACTCAGTCCAGTTTAGTTGAGTTAATCATGTTCAGTGTCTATTCTTATGGGAGTAGAAATTAGAACCGAGTGAATCCAAGGATAGGAATCCACCTTTTATATGAGGGTGTAATTCTTAGAAGCAATCCTTGCATCCAAGAACTACGTACCTAACATAGGTTCAGACATCATAGCCTATTATATGATGGTAGATGAGGTGGCTTAACCTGTTATATGAGGGTTCCCACCATTCTCACTAGAGTTACCTGTTATATGAGGGTTACTCATAGATTATCCTTAGCAGTGGGCGATAGTGACACCCTTTTAATTGGGGTTACAGATTAGACCCCAACTCAACTATATTGCATTATTTGGGGCATGTCAGTTAGATCACTGCTTCCCACATTTTCATTAATTAAATCAAGACTGTCAAATATAGTTATTCAGTCTCATTAATAAAACTCAGATAGTTCTACAGAATTTAGGACTGTCAGATACAGTCAACTCAGAACAGCATAGAACTCAGCTATTTCCATCAGAACCTAGACTACCAGATATATTCTCTTCATATTAGTTATTTTAGTTATACAGTTATCAATATCTCATGTTATTAGTACTCAGTAATCATGTTATCGTTCAACTCAATTACAGTTATTATGTATTCATGCATGCCTTTTCACGTTCATATTATCCAGTTAGTTAGTATAGTTCATGCATGTGAACCCTTTGTATTCATCCTACCTCACATTCATACCAGTACATTCAAATATACTGACAAATTTGCGCTATGGTGTTTTATACCATAGGTTCAGAAGCACGAGCTCCAGAGCATAAGTTGAATTCTAGTCTCAACAGTCAGAGTTAGCAGTGAGTCCTCATCCTTCGAGGACATGACCATTAATTTATCATCTCATTAATTAATTTATTTCAGTAGTTGGTGTTAGTTGGAGACATGCCCCATCAACTCCTTATTCAACAATTTAGAGGCTCTTGGACTAGCATGTTCAGACAGTTATTTCAGTTATTTTCGATATTGATATACCATATCTTTAGATGTTATATTTTATCAGATCTTTAAACCTTATATTCTATAAACCTTTATTTCCATATTTATACAATGTATAAGTACAAATATCAGTCATGGATTAGCTTATGGTCTTTTAGGGTCATGATCTTTGAGTTGTGTTTTAGGTACCAGACTTGGCGTGTTATAAAAGGTTGAGAAATTGTGCTATTTAGGGATTTAATACCCTTTTATGAAACTATTGGTTGAAATGAAAATGACCCCTTTGCCCATAAGATACTGAACATAACTGTAAGAAAATACATAAGCCGGACTAGATAGGGCATTGCAGGCTTTGATCGCTGCTCTAGGCAAGGCGTCGCAGGCTCTGAAGCACTGATCTAGGTAGGGTACCTCAGGCTTATCGCCTAGAGCCACTATTTATGAATTCCAAGTGCACCCTTATGCTTGTTTGGAAATTCAAAAACTCACTCAGGATGTACTATTGACTTCATCGACCATGAATCAACTTAAAAACTAGCTTCCAAAGGTCATAAAGCTCGTAAATAAATTTGTCAAAGTTTGAGGGCTTTAGAAAAGACTAAGTCCTAACACTTAGCTAAAATTTTCAAAGTTTTGGAACTCTTTTAGAATGCTTTAAAGGACTTAAATGATTAGGATTCTGAGGGGTCTTACAATATCTCAATTTACAGATTATATTCAGAACATGGTTTATTCCTGGTCATGCATCCATTAGTATCTACATATTTCACATATTCTCATCATTTAAAAATTTCATTCATTCTATTTTGTACCTCATGATGTTCAATCAGTTAATTATTACTTTTACACATGAAACCATGCATGTCAGCCTACCTCATTTAGAATACTAGTAAATTCAAAGTATTGATCACATATTCTTTTCTTACGCTATGATGTATCATATCATAGGTGCAGACGCTCAGTTCCTTGATCGTGCATAAAGACATACTCATACTTTGAGGAAAATGGTTTATTTCTCTTATTTTACCTTATCAGTTTAGTATCTTTTAGTCAGTTGAAGGTAGTTGGGGAATTGCCCCATCAACTCCACAGTCAGTCAGTAGAGGCTTTTCAGACTACTACAGACAGTTAGTTAGGTTTCAAATTTTAGTTGTCATTATAAACATTATTTGTTTTGTCTTACAAACCCTAGGTCATTCCTTAATTTATTTTCACATATAATCTTATGATATCAGATTTACTCAATGCTCATAGCAAGTACCAGCTCATGGATTAGCTTGTGGTCACTTATGATCATAAGAATCATATGATGCCGAGGGTGTACACTCAGGGCGTTATAAGGATGATGTCCAATCCATTCTTATTTCAATAGTTGCACTTTAGTTATTCCAATATCTTCTCATGCCTTACGTGTCGATTCCATGATCATAGTTTATGTTCATGTATGTAATAGAGAATCATGTACACTATCCCAATTCCTAGTATGAGGAGTTCAAGTACATTCAGTAGTCGAAATCATATTCCATAAGTTGTGAACTAAAAATTCAGGTCATGCAGCTCATGACTTATGTACTCATGCTTTACAGTATGTTCAGTTTCAGTACTCATGCAACACTGTTAACGATCAGTGAACTTCTAATTTATATCATGTACATGCTCAGATTTGATCTCTTTAATGAATCCATGTCGTGAACACTCTATTCCTTAGGCCTCGATAAAGTATCAAGTTATGCTTAGCATCCCTTTATGTTTTAGGCCCTGATATCCCAACCTATGACCTTCCCTTAGATCAAGATAGTGATGATGAAAAATTATGTAGATGGTAGAGAGTAAATATGTTATGTTGGAAAAGATGGTTATATGCTTGTTTTACGTAAGTCTATAAATGAAGGAATATTGAGGTGAAGATTTTTGTGTATGACTTGGTTAGTTGAGAATATTTTATGCGTCTCTTCTTAAGAATAGTGCATGGAAGTTGTTATAGATAGAGGTATTAGAGAGTAGGAGAAAGATGTATTTTGGGTGTTTGTTTAAAAGTGCATATGTAGTTATGAATATACGCTTAAATGTCATGTTTGTATATTTGAGGATAGGTGTGTTGTGAAGTAATGATTTTCTAGTAAGAGGTTGAATTTAGTTGTTAAAGTGAAAAGATGAATTATCCTAGAGTTGAGAAGTTATGACAATGTTTGGGGGTACTAAATTCATGGTTTAGAATAGTATTATGGTGTTATGTGTAGTACCTTGTGATTTTGAGTTAGGCTTGACCATGATGAGAGAATTTAGTTCAGTTTAGACTTTAGTAGACGGATTTATCAATGCCATATGAGAATTATAAGTTGAATCAATTGAATATTAACATGGTATTTAAGGGGTATAGTATAGTTGAGGGAGTATTTTAGAAGTGTTGCTAAGCCTAAAAGTAAGAAGTTGCATTGTTTAAGGCCTAGTAATTCTATCCTAGATTATGACTTATAGGTCTATGTTTCATGCTATAGAGCTGCAACAATGTTTTAGTTTCTTATTCAGATGTCTTTTCAGAATATGACCAGAGTTCTCTGACCCTAATATCATTAGAACTTCCTAGAAGAGTGTTGAAGAAATACCCCATTTGTGGTGTGATCATTCAGTATGATCCAGTCCATATAGCCTAGAATCCAGTTCAGTAATCAAATAGATAAGCTCCTACAGATTTCAAACTTTCCATCTAGTCGTACTACCCAAATTTTTGTGAGTAAGACCATTCTATAGGGTAAAATGTTTGTATTTGTTCAAATTATGAATTCAGCTCAGTCCAGGCATCAGGTAACAATCTTATATTAACATATTTAGTCATGATTTAGTTCATAAGTATTCAGTGAATGATCTTAGTTTTCCAAGTATTCCAGCTCAGATAATGTAATACATATTGCTTGATCTTAGCCTCATTGTCTCATGATTTATGCATGCATAATTTATGACATTGCAGTTCTACACGAATAATTACATCATGAACACTTCAAATGAATTCTAAACTCTCAGCATTATTCAGCTCCTTATAGTAAGTAAAGGCAAGGCAGCTCAAAAATTAGTTTAATGATAGAGTTTTAACGTTTTAGACTTAGACCTGTAAGTATGTCCCCAGATGTGAATGTTCAGTATATGATCTCACTTACCTTAGTCCAGAACTGTCAGTTCAATCAGTCAATCCGTATGATTTAGATTCAGACATGCAGTTTTGTTTCAGTTGTGCATGCCAGCATGTAGTTTAGTTTCTCAGTATCCTCAGTTTAAATAGTACCATTCGTGGATGAATTTTTCCAAAGGGGAGATATTGTAATACCCCGTACTTTTCTTAGTCCTATTTAGCTTTTGGAATGTCAATGGTTTTGAAAATGAATAACTCTTGATAAATGTAGAATTTTCAAGCTCTAGACCTACCAATGTGTAGATAATTAGCTAGACTTTCCAACAATAACAATTTCTCCTTAATCCGATACTTGGTTGGAAAGCTATGACATATTTAGTAAAATAGTATGGCATTTCGACAAGCACCCCGCTGCAGTGAAGGATGAAATCGCAATTACCCGATTCCAGTGAGGCACCATAATTAGTGGTGCGTCACGGTTGGGCCAAAAATTTAGATTTTCAGTTTTCGATGTTGATTTTAAAAGGGTAGTTTAGTCTTTTCCCAAGCCCCCAATTCATGAATAACACTAAATTAATCCTATTCCAACCATTATATGCTCACTTTCATCAACTTCCTCTCAAGAAAATCCTAGAATATCAAAACTTTATTCCCAAGAAATCCAAAATTACACCATTCTTTCTCCAAGGTAACTCAAAATTAAGGATTCCCAATTGAAGAACTCCAAGAGCACAAATAGGGATTCAACATTCCAGTTTCTTTGTCTAATCATCAATTAAGGTATGTGGAATTTTTCAACAAGAATAATCCTTTCATCCTTGTGCCCAAAATTTATTTAAAGTTTATTTTGTATGAAATTACATGAGTTTCAAATTAGGGTTCATATCCAATATTTCTATTTGCATGATTATGAGATTTAAAGTAATTTAGATGATGAATATGCATGTTAATTTTTGTATTTTCATGCGTATTGGAGTAATTTCTAGATTTGGACTTGAATTATTAATATTTTCATTCCTTAGCATGAGTTTGATGATTACTTCACAAAAATTTGATGCCTAGGTTATAAGCCCTATATTGCATGTTGTTATTTTAAACAAAGATTTGATCTTTTTTATCACAACTTAGATATGGAGTCCACTTTACAGATTTAACTATAGTTTAAAGTAAATAAATTTACAAGAGATTTTCATTGTAAACCCTTATCTTAGTTTTCAAAAGTGGATTTCCAACAGAATGAGCATATAAATTAAAGGGTGTAGTATTTAGCATCGAGTTGGGTATGTTTACATGCCCCAGAACTACGAGCCAATCTAGGTACAAATTATTAGATTATTCCCATTTCTATATGGATAACAGCTACAAATGTGATCACTTAAATTAAGTTATACTCCCTGGTAGGAGTATGACACCTCTCCTCAATGTGAGGTTTTCCCATAAGCGAAATAGACGTTGGACTCCATGATATCTCACATGGTTTATATCAGTTAGAAGAACCTCCCTGCAGAAAAGAGTAACCCTATCAGTTAGAAGGTTGTTGCTCCAGCCAAACCCCTAGTTAATACCATCACTACTAGGATTCGAGACTTTACTCGAATAAATCCTCCAGTGTTCTCTGGAACCAAGTCTGAGAAGGATCCATGGGAGTTTCTTGATTTTGTGTACAAGGTGACCGATATCATAGGTGTCACTTCCAGTGAAAGTGCTGACTTAGTTTCTTACTAGTTGCAAGGGGTAACTTATATTTCAGTTAAGCAATAGAAGAAGGACAGAGGTGCTGATGTACGGCATGTAGAATAGGGTAAATTTGCTACTACTTTTGTAGAAAGGTTCTCTCCACTTGAGTTAAGAGATGCCAAGGTGCAAGATCTTATAAATCTAAAGTAGGGTAACATGACAGTGAAGGAGTACTCACATTAGTTTAGCTAGTTTGGGGAGGTATACTAAAAATATAGTGGCTGATTCCTAGTCCGGAATGATTAAGTTTATGTTAGGATTTTTTTAAGAGGTAGTCAAAGAGTTCACAACAAAAATTTTTGTTAAGAAGATAGAACTCTCCAGGATGATGGTTCATACTGAGCAGATTGAGGAAGAATAGCTCAAAGAAAAAGAAAAAGGCAATAAAAGGGCCAGGACTGGTAGTTTCAACTTCTCTCATCAGAAGTTGGATGGAAAGAATCATTTCAAGATCCAGAAAAAATTTTCAAACCCATCCTAATCTCCTGCAAGTGCTCCTGTGCTTATGTTCAGGCAGGAGAGTTGGGATAGAGCACCAGGATCTAAATCTCAAGGTAGTGTTAATACAAGCCGCACCAACCTAGTGTGCAGGAAATGTGGTAAGAACCATAAGGGTGATTGCACGGCCGATAGTGATGCCTATTTTAGGATTTGTAAGTCAGGTCATAAAATCAAGAAGGGTCCAGTGGCTGGCCAGAAAGGGAAAGATTTTCACCAAGTAGGTTAGTCTAATTTCTCTTCAGTTGTAGCAAGTCTCCTGACTCAGCAGGCTCACCTCCAGTGCCACCAGTATGCAGCGTCAGAATTGACTCTATGATTTCCATCTCGATAGGATCAGGAAAGTTATCTTGATGTGGTTACTAGTACGTTGCAAGTCTTCCACCTTCATCTTTATGCAATATTACACCTCAAAGATTTACTTTTCATAGTGACTCCCTATTTAACTGTAAATTTTGGAATCAGTCCCGACATAGTAGCAGAACCCTTCTTAATTTCTACTCTATTATGTAGTTCCATTATAGCCAGGCAAGTATACAGAAATTATCCAGTTACAATGTCCCAAAATATTTCTTTAGTACTTTTTATGGAGTAATGGATGACTGATCTTAATTTCATTCTCGACTTGCATTGGCTTTATTTATATTATGCCTTAGTTTTCCCTAGAAATAGAACTATCAAGTTCTGGCTTCCTGATGAGCCAGTCCTTAAATAGAGGGTAGTACCTCAAATCTTGTAGGTCCATTTGTCTCCTACATTAAGGAGAGGAAAATGATTTCTAAGGGTTTTATTTACCAACTTGTCTAAGATAAGTACTCAAGTTTCAAAACCCCAAGTCTTGAGTCAGTACCAGTAGTAAATGAGTTTCCAGACGTGTTTCCTCAAGATCTTCCTAGAGTTCCTCCAATGAGAGAAATAAACTTTAGAATAGTTGTCCTTCTATATAACTAACCTATTTAAATTCCACCTTAATGGCTCCTATTGAGATTAAGGAATTGAATGAACAGTCAAAAGATATCTTAGATAACGGTTTCATCAGGCCTAGTATCTCTCTATGGGGAACTCTATTTCTCTTCATGCACAAGAAAGATGGTTCTCTCAAAGTGTACATCGACTACCGTCAGCTGAATAAAGACACAATCAAGAATAGGTATCTACTCCGTAGGATTGATGACTTATTTGACCAACTTCAGAGAGAACATTTTTTCTCTAATATAGACCTCATATATGGCTATTATCAGCATAGAGTCAGAGAATATGATATTTCAAAGACAATTTTCAAGACTCAGTATGGTCACTTCAACTTTGTAGTTATGTCTTTTGGACTAACAAATGCTCTTGTAGATTTCATTAACTTGATTAAAAGAGTGTTCAAGCAATACTTGGACATGTTTATCATAGTTCTTATATATGACATTCTCCTTTATTCTTATAGTGAAGGTGATCATGCAAATCACCCGAGGATTATTTGGCAGACCCTTAAGGATCATCAATTATTCGCTAAGTTCAGTTGGTGAAAATTTTTATTAAGATCAGTAACTTTAATCGATAACATTATTTCTAGTGATGGTATTCAAGTTGATCCTTAAAAGACCAAAGCAGTAAAAAAAATTGAACCAGACTCATCTCTCCATTAGTTTTTATATATTGAAGACTCGACAACTTTTTCTCTAGTACTGACTCTACTAGAGGGTTCAGATTGGTTTTTAGTAAATTATGATGCTTCTAGTTTTGTTCTTGGCTGGGTATTAATCAAGAGAGGTCAGGTCATCGCATGTGACTCCAGGCAGGTTAAACCCCATCGAAATAATTACAAGACTTATGATCTTAAATTAGCAACAGTTTTTTTGCCTTAATGATTTGGAGACATTACCTCTATGGTTTTTATGTGGATGTGTTTACTGATCACAAGATTTTACAGTATGTATTCATGCAAATATACCTATATCTTTATTAGATAAGGTAGGTCGAGTAGTTAAAAGATTATGATATAAATGTGTGTATCACCTTGGTAAGGCCAATGTTGTGGTTGACGGCCTTAGTAGGTTGCCTATGGGAAGTATTTCCTATGTTGATGATGATAAGAAGTAGTTAGTTCATGAGGTTCATCAGCTTGATAGATTGGGTATTTAGTTGGTTAATTCGGTCGATGGTAGTACATGGGTTTAGAATGGTTTAGAGTCTTCTTTGGTTTCTAAGGTAATGGAAAAGTAAGACAGAGATCCTACTTTGGCTAAGTTAAAGGAGATAGTTTGGGATTAGAAAGTTGAGGTTTTCAGTCAAGGAAAAGATGGTATGCTTCATTGTCAGGGCAGGTTATGTGTTTTAAATATGGATGGTTTAAGGCAGCTAATGTTAGCAGAAGAGAATGGTTCGCAATATTCTATTCACCCAGGAGCTATTAAGATATACTGTAGTTTTTTAAAAAGTCTTTTAGTGGAATAGTATGAAGAGGGATATTCTAAAATTTATGGATAAGTATCCAAATTGTCAACAGGCTAAGATTGAGCACCAGAGACCCAGTGGTACACTTTAGGAGCTCAACATTCCCACTTGGAAATAGGAAGTGGTGAATATGGATTTTTTTATGTTTTAACCATACGCATTGTCAGTATGATTTGAATAGGGTCATTTTTGATAAGATGACCATGTCAGCCTATTTCTTACTAGTTCATATTTCATATTTAGCTGAAATTAAGCTAGACTCTACCTCAGTGAGTTGGTAAAGTTGCATGGGGTTCCTTTGTTCATCATTTCAATAGAGGCACTATGTTTACCTCTCATTTTTGGAAGGCATTTCAGAAGGGTCTTGGTACCCAAGTTTATCTCAGTATATCTTTTTACCCATAGATGGATGGTTAGGAAGAGAAGTCCATTCATACCATAGAAGATATGTTGAGAGCTTATGTTATTAATTTTAAGGGTAGTTTAGGATGATCACTTACCATTGATTAAGTTTACCTATAATAACAACTATTACTCTCATATCCAGATGGCTCTATTTAAGGCTCTCTACAATATGAGGTGTAGATCTCCTAATGGTTGGTTTGATGTTAGTGAGGCTACTTTGATAGGGCCAGATTTGATATATGAGGTGATGGAGAAAGTTTAGTTGATTTGAGAGAGGTTGAATAAAACCAAAAGTCATCAAAAATCCTAAGTAGATATGAAGAGAAGGGAGCATGAATTTTATGTGTGAGATATTATGTATCTAAAAATTCCTACCATAAAAGGGGTGAAGAGGTTTGGTAAGAAGAGGAAGCTCAGTCCTTGCTATGTCGGTCTGAACAAGATTTTGAGGTATTTTGGAGAGGTAAATAGCGAGTTACCATTGTCTGCAGAGCTAGCATCAGCGAATAGCATATTTCATTTCTCTTTTCTAAAGAAATACATTAGTGACCCAGCTTCAGGAGTTCCTTGGGAAAGTATGGGTGTAGAAGGTAGCCTTTCCTATAAAGAAGTCCCAGTTGAGATCCTTGACCATCAGATTTGTAGGTTAAGGAATAAAAAGGTTACCTTGCATAATGTTCTATGGAGGAGTCAGTCCATTAAAGGATTACATCCAAGCTTTTACTTCCGGTATGTGGGATATTCATCAGTGGGTCCTTTCCTCCCATTGAGTAATAAGAATTCCATATTATTTTAAGTATAAACCTTTTTTCCTTAATTGGTGAAATTTTATGTAAATTTTGAATTCCATAAATTTCCCCTCAATTGTCTTGATTCTAAACCATGAAAATACATTCCCTCATTATAGTGGTGTTACCATATGTTTGATAATACAAATGCCCACTTTATGAATTATTGTTGAAACATGGGGTGTTATTCATGATTTTTGCATACCATAAATTGTTCAATAATTGTCAAGAGTATTTTGTAACTATTGTATCGTTGGTTTATAAGCACCCAATTCTTTGATAGTCATATGTGTTTTAGATTTTCAAGTTACAAGTCATTCATACCATGTTTGTACGATGAAATTTACAACATTTTCATCATAAGCACCACCAATATTGTATTATGCTAAATACATCAGTTAATATGTTCATGTTTACTTTAGATTATGTATGTACTATTATTTTTACAATGCCATATTTGAGCAAATAAGTTATCAGTGCATGTACTAGTGTATGCTTCTGTATCTGTTCAGTTGGAGTAGAACTTAGCATTAAGTAAATTTAAGGATAAAGTCTTTATTTCCAGCTTAGGGTGAATCCCTTATAGCAGTTCTTATGTTCCAGAACTACATAGCCATTGTAGGTTACAAGAGGTATTCCTTCCAGCATAGTGTTGATATTCTCTTAGGGGCACCTGCCAGTTTAGGGTGATACCCTCGTACTTTGAGACATTAGATTAGTGGATCTACATATCCAGTGTCAGTGCCTACAGCAAGGTATTAACTCCCTTTCAACTGGGGTTATAGGTTAGAACCTGAGTATCTCAGATTGAGGCATGTCGATTATATATTTGATTCCACAGTCTAAGTTTAGTATCTGAATAATATCCAATACAGGTTTGCATGATCAAGAGTTTTGTTTATCGGTTATTCAGTTTTACAAATTATTTTAACACATGCTTTCATAGTTTGCATTCATTTTACATATCCATGCATTTAAGCTCTGTATCCATATGCATTTCTGATAGTCCCTATATCATATAGCAGTAAATTCAAAGTACTGGCTACATACTCTCTTTTGTGCTATATTGATTTCATAATAAAGGTTTGGACGCCTAGTTCCGCGAGCATATGTAGATAGTTTGTGTTCCACTTAGTAGTAGTAATGGTGAGTCCTCATCCTTTCTAGATAAGTTATACAAAGTTAATTTTTGTATTTATTCTACTTCAATTAATTTAAGTTAGTTGTGGGCTTGTCCCATCAACTCCTCATGTTTTTGAGGCTCTCATATAGTTAGACTTTTTCTTTTGTTTTTATCAGACATCAGACATGATGAATATTATATCTTATTAGAGTTTTCATCAGTTTAACTTCTGCAGATGATATTTTACTATTATCTTATTCAGTGCTTACGAAAGATACCATATCATGGGTTAGCTTAGGGGAACTTGTGGCCTTAAGCACCGTGCTACGACTGGGGGAAGCCTCAGGTCTTTACATATGGATTTCTTAGATAAAAGCTCTCATGGATATCATAGCAGACTACTTTAGTAAGATTTATAGAATTTAGGTTATAGGTTTGTAGGTTTAGAGGCTTCTAGTGGTCAGAGATTAGGCCATGCAAGCTGAGGGTCTCATTCTAGTTTATTAGGTTATCTGGGACATTTTTGTTCTTTGATGCCCTCTTAGAAAATTCTTCTAGTAGAGGATATTTTGTGTGTAATGAGCATGGTCACTTAGCAAGGGATTGTCCTTGACATGCAATTATTTATTCCTAAAAGAGATCTCATCTTCAGATTTGTCCAACTATAATTTTATTCGTTATAGGTGGTACAATCAATAGGAATGGTTTTGAGGCAGTGTAGATGATGCTTAGGGAGCTCATGGTAGTGGTTTAGGAGTCATTTAATTTGGTAGTAAATATGGATAGTGCTATGTATTTTCTAGGAGAGCCTATGTAATGGGATCTAATATAGTTATTACAAGTATCATCCCTGTTTTGCATCATCCCACTACATTACTATTTAATTCTTTATCTATATTATCTTTTGTGTCTGTATATTTTGCTACTAGAATTAAAGCTATATGTGAATCCCTTGATATGCCTATTTATGGATCACCACCTGTAGGCAATTTTTTTATTGTAGATCAGGTTTACCGATCTTTTGTTATTACCTTTTTTAGGCATAAGACTTGGGGGGACTTAATTATCCTATATATGGTTGATTTTGATGTTATCTTTGGTATAAATTGGTTGGTCCTTTATCATACAGTTTTGGATTAGTTTGCCAAGACTATACTTTAGCAACTCTTGGTATTCCAAGGTTATAGTGGAAGGTTGCTTTTAGGTTGTACAGATGAGTGTTATATCTTTTATACATGATATGAAAAGGTTATCTTTCTTATTTAGCCAATATTCATGAGATTAATGTTGGTTCACTACCTTCTTTAGATTCGATGTGAGTTGTTAGGGAGTTCAAAGATGTGTTTCTTATGGACTTTCCTGGTATACCTCTAAATTGTGACATTGATTTTTTTTATTATTTTTGAGTCGGGAACTAAGATCATTTTTGTTTTTCCTTATAGGATGTCCCCAATAGTGTTGAAGAAATTGAAGGAACAATTATAGGTATTTCTAGATAATATATTTGTTAAATTGAGTGTCTTTCCTTGGGGTGCTCTTGTCTTGTTTGTAAAGAAAAAAATATAGATTAATATAGATGTGTATTAATTATATATAATTTAATAAGGTGAATATCCAGAGTAAGTATCCTCTTCCTTTCATTGATGACTTGTTTAAGAAAATTTAGGCTATAGTGTCTTCCAAAATTAATTTGAGATTTTATTATCATCTATAGTAGATTAGAGCTTTGGATGTTCTAAAGAAATCTTTTAGGATCCAGTATAGCCATTATGAGTTCTTGGCTATGACTTTTTGGTTGACTAATATCCCAACAACATTTATGGAGTTAATGAACAGGGTATTTTGGCCTTAAAATTGATTCCTATGTGATTGTTTATTAGTTTACATCTTGGTTTATTCCAAGAATAAGATTAGTCATGTGATGCATTTAAGGACCATATTTCAGAGGTTGAGATATGAGAAATTGTATGTCAAGTTCTCAAAGTGCGAGTTTTTGTTGGATTCTATTTGTTTCATGGGTCATGCTGGACCTACTTATTGTATTACAATTTGGAGTTTTATTGGTTAGCAGGTTATTGTTGGTGCTTTGTTCAGTGTCTCTATTTTACTGTAGATCCTTTAACAAAGTTGACTTAGAAGAAGGTTGTTTTTAGTGGCCTGATATGGCATAGCTTTTATCATGTTTTGTAAAGATTCTAAATTTAGCTTGGGTAGTATTTTGATGCTAAAGAGAAAGGTAATTATTTATGTTTCTCGAAAATTGAAGCCTCATGAAAAGAACTATCCTTCTTATGATTTAGAGCAGTCCACTATTGTGTTTGAGTTGAAGTTGTGGCAACATTACTTGTATGGAGTTTACTATGAGATTGTCTCGAATCATCATAGCCTTCAGTACTTCTTTACTTAGAGAGAGATTAATATTAGAAAATGGAGATGGCTAGAGTTGCTTAATGATTATGATCTCTATATTCTTTATCATTCAAGTAAGGCAACATGGTAATGGAGGCGTTGAGTTGGAAAGCAGCAAGTATGGGGTGTTTGGATCATCTTTTGGTAGGGAAGTAGGCTTTAGCCTTAGACGTTCAATTTTAGCTAACTAGTTGGTAGACTTGATATTTCGACACTAGAGCATGTTTTGGACATTGTTGAAGCTAGATATTTATTGTTATAGCATATTTGAGCTCATAAATTTGATAATAAAAAGAGAGTGATTCATGATAAAGTGTTGAGTGGTGAGGAAAAGACTTCTTTTCTTGGCCCAAATGTAGTTTTGAGGATCAATTAGCATGTTTGTGTGTCGAGAGCCGGTAGATAGATTAGACTAATCTTAAGAAAGGCTCATTGTTCAAAGTATTCTATTAATCCAATAGTGGATAAGATGTATCATCCCTAAAAGAAAAACAATTAGTGTTATGGTATGAAGAAGGAGATTGTTGAGTTATTGACAAAGTGTTTAAATAGTTAGCAAGTGAAGTATGAGCATCCATAATTGGGTGGTACTATATGGAGAATTTCCATCCCGAGAGGAAGTGGAAGCTGATAACTATGGATTTTGTTGTTGGTGTACCCTTGAATTTAGAGAAGTTTAATTCTATTTAGGTGATTGTGGATAGTTTAACTAAGTCCACCTGTTTTATACTTATGAGGGTAAGCTATAATGTTGAGATGCTTGCCGAAATCTACATTTAAGATATTGTTCGATCACATGTTTTATCTATCTCTATTATTTCTGATAGAGTTTCTCAGTTTACCTTTAATTTTTGGAGATTTTTACAGTGTGGGGTGGATATTTATCTTGATAAGTGCATAGCTTTTCACCCTCAGATGGATAGTCCATCATAGAGAACGTTTCTGGCACTTGTGGACATGCTTTGAGCATTTATTATGGCAATCGATTGTCACTGGGAACAGTGTTTTCCCTTACCAAAGTTTTTCTAAAAGAATAGTTACTATTCTGACATTCAAACTTTTAAGGATTCGTATGAGAGGAGGTGCAGATCCATAATTAGATGGTTTAATTTGTTTAAGGTTAGTCCTTGGAGCATTAATTTGTTGAGTGACTCAATGGATCTAGTTTGATTGATTCAACAATGGCTTGTGGCTACCTAGAGTAGGCAGAAAATTTAAGAAAACCATTGAGTTCATGATGTAGAATTCATGCTAGGTGACCAAGTTTTATTGGAGGTATCACACATGAAGGATGTGATGAGATTTGTTAAGAAAGTAGTGCTTAGTATAAGATTTATGATGCCATTTGAGTTTCTTGAGAAGTTTGGAAATATGGTGTATTGCTAGATATGCTTCCATATCTCTGTTGTTCAATAGGTATTCCGCATTTCTATGTTGTAGAGATACCATCCAGATGTCTGACATGTGATCTCGTGGGATTCAGTAGCATTGGATTATGGCTTGTCCTACGAGGAGGAGCCAATTGTTATTCTAAATATCAGACACTCAGAATAGGAAGTTAAGGCTAAAGCATATTGATTCTATGGAAGTCTAGTATATTCATTACCCCATCAAGGAGGCTACATAGGAGGTTGAGTATGATATGTGTATTATATATCCCCAACATCGTACCAATTTAAGTACCTTGTTTTTTTAGGATGAACTTGTATTTTAATGGTGGATAATGTTACAACCGTTGTTGTTATTTTTAGCCTTTAATATGTTTTGACTATTTTTCCCTTCCCCGAGTTTCTACACATTATTTATGAGTAATGGGGTTGGTTGGCACGGTCCTCTAAAGTTTTGGGAATAATTTGAGTGAGTTTGAACTTTTGAAAAGCCTTGAAAGTGTTTAATTTGACTTTGGTCAAAATTTTATGTTTTGAGCACCAAATGGTTATTCAATCAGTTACATGCGATTCAAAAAGTCAATTTTGAATTGTTAGTGTTGTTGGTTCATGTTCTAATCCATTATATTGAGTTTTAACCTATTAGATGAGAAACTAGTTAAATTTATGCTGAGGGGTTCTAGGGGATAACTTATTGAAAATGACATATTTTCATAAATGTGATTGGTACATTAATCTTGGAATATGAAAATTATCCCAGTTGAATTGTTGGATTATTTTTGCGGGTTCCCGAATGAATCCTTAGTGTTCAATGGGGACTATTTTTTTAAGTCCCCAACTCCTTAACTATTGTATTTGGGGAAAGATGGGATCCTTTTTCGTGTTAGTAGGCCTCTAGTCATGATCATATAGAAGGAAAATACTATTCATCCCAAATCGTTTTTTGTGTTTTCAGGCCGCTAGTAATTATCACAGAGAAGGAAAATATTATTCATCCCAAATTGTGAAGGGTTTGTTGGTTCAGGCCTAGAGTTTTATTCATTTTAATCGCTATTTGTTAACCACAATTGTAGGATTCAGCTCACCTTCACGATTGAATCCCGGGTCTGCATTCTAAAGAAGATAATGTACTTGAAAATTGTGAATTCTTTTTTAGTCCACAACTCTATTTTCATCACTTTTAGACTTCAAGAACTAGGTTCTTAGTAATTTTGAAGTGAAATTTCATCAATCTTGTGTCGGTAAAATCTTAACTACTATTTTCATCATTTCATATTGATTTTATCTTCAAAACAACTTCAAATCATTGATTTTAATCTTTGATTTTGGGGGTTTTACCCGATAAAGTTTAAAATTGGATTTTCTTTTATTTTACGTCTTATTTCAACTCATTTTACATAGGGTTTTCAGATTTAGAACCCTCTTAGTATGGGGAACATGATCCTTAAATAAAATTCTAGTTTTACATTTTCTTAGTCTGAGTCATAATTTCAAACTATTTTTGGACAAGAAATGAAAGTAGACAATTTAGGAATTGTTTGATTCTTTCTAATGTATATATTATAGTTTTGATAGATTAGGTTCATTCTAAAGTAGCTCATACAGGAAAGGCTCTATTTTGAAGGTTCCCAGGCTATTGTTTCGGTTTATTAGGTAGGTTATGGCTTAACTTTGATCAGATTGGGATTGTTAATTTACCATTCATTTAAAGAATGCTATTGCTTGGGATTGCATTATGAGATTCGTATTTTGAGATAACTATTCTACCATGTTGTCCGTGTGAAGGCTTATTTGAGTATTATTTTTGACTTGAGATATTATTATTCTTGTAATGTTTAAATGGGGGCTTATATGAGCATTATATACGAATCTTGAGGTGATTATTTTGGTGATATCTGAGTGAGGGTTGATATTTTTCTTTTTTGAGCATTATTTTCCATCTATCTTTATTGTGATTCCCGAGTGTTGTCTTGCATTGATATTATTAATGCCTTACATTACTATTCATTCATGTGGTTTTATTTGATTACATATATATCATGATTTATTAAGATACTGAGGAGTTTTGAGCTTATTTGATATCATCATTAACTTGATGTATTTTATATGATATTAACACACATCCTGATATCATTCGTCCATGTACATGAAATTTGTACCATAGAGAAATAATATTTTTTAAAATATAGTGAAACACTTTATAAAACCTCAACCGAAGATATTATCAGCAAGGTTGATTGAGATGTGAGAGTGAGTTTGTGAAAATATATGGATTGCAAAACCCCTATGATTCCTTCCTGGAAACTTTTACACGTAAGTTGCATACAAGGTCATGCAATGGCTGCTATTTGATGGCCTATATCATTAACATCCCATTTCATTGCATTGCATTGCACCACTTACACTTCTTCATTGTGTTTGATATCTTATATTTAGCCTTTCATTATATATTTCTGTGTAATTATTATTATATACATGTTATATCTGTAGAATTGTTAGAAGATATGGTTTGAGCCACCAGTGGGAACTTTTCTATATATTGGTAGAAGTGTGCTCATTGTATTCATTACTTGTTTTGTTTTCTACTCTAGTCAGTTGGAGTACAAGTAGACCATACAAACTCCTACTTTTGTTTTCTTTTAGTGCAAATCCCAATACAAGTGCAACATACAATAGGTAATTTGTGTTGTGAGAGTTAATCAAGAATATTGGTGAGCTCCCAAATCAATGTCTTGTTCCAGCCTCCATCTATCCTTTATGTATTTACTTTTAATCGGAGACAGTGATGTATTATTAGATACCAATTGTCTTAGATGATCTTTATATTTCTGAATTAAGTTTTAGGATTCAATTATATTTTTATTCACATATTTTAGATTTTATGACTATTATTGCCTAACTTCAATCAATAAAATTTACATTTCTTCACTTCTTCTCTTTTTATATTTCATATTTATTGTGGATTTTTTGCTTACCTACCAAGGATGGATTAGGGTAGGTGCCATCATGACCTCGATTCTTAGGTTATGAACACATGTTTGTTACATATCCTCAAGAACATGAAGGGTTGTCTCAGACTGCTCAGCAGTTAGAGGATGAAATCAAGTACTAAGATAAAATTTAATGTCCAAATCCTATGCAATTTGTGACAAAATTTAAAAGTAAATTATAGACCTCTACCGGATAAGAAGGATATTGGCACTCTTTAAAATCTCACGACCTCTTTCACATAAATCTTTACTAACTTCTCTGAGATATACTTCACCTTAACCAGGATGAAATGAGAAGAGTTTGTTAACTTGTCAACAAGGACCTCAATGGAGTCCTACTGTCCCATGGTCTTAGGGTGACTCACCACAAAATTGTAATGCCCCAAGAGTACACCCTGGGTGTCACACGGTGCTTATAGTCCCGAGGGACCACAAGCTAACCCATAAGCTGGTACCTACTGAGAGCACTGAATAACGCAATCATAAATCTTGAAGAATAACTGAAATGCCATAAGGTTTTAAGAACAAAAATCAATACTGAATTATGAATCTGAAGAAATAACTATTTGAGTTTGAATAAACACTGAAATCTAAGATAAACTAAATAACTAACTGTCATGTCAACTGAAGTCTAAATACCGAATAACTGACTGTATTATCTAAAAGCCTCTAAAATGAATAACTGTAAGTTGATAGGACAGGCCCCAACTAACTCCAACTAACTACTAGAAAGATTGAAAATATGAAATAAAATAATCCATCCTCGAAATATGAGGACTAAGAACTTCTACTGCTGAGATTTTGAGAAGCCTAAGCGCGATTCAGGAACTAGGTGACAAAACCTATGATATAATACATCATAGCAAAAAATAAAGGTATGCAATAAGTACTTTAAATGTACTAGTATGCTAAATGAGGTAGGCTAACATGCATGGTTTCATGAATAGGGAGAGTAACTTTCTGAATATACATGTAAAACATGGAATACTGAATAGAGAGCATGAAATCCATAGATACTAAAAATATGTGAAATCTAAAAATACTGTGTATGCATGAAAGTTTGTAAATACTAATGCTACATGAAATTTGTAGGTACTTGGGATGCATGACCATGCATATAACATGAATTGAACAAAAGTCTGTAAACTAAATGTAATGCCTCAATTTTTTGAACCATAATGCTACATGGTGCTCATGACCCCAAAGGACTACAAGCTAACCCATGATTGATATCTTTACCTGTAAACTGCAAAATATCTCGTAAAATATATGGAAATATAAACTGTAAGGCCATAAGTTTCAATACTGATACATATTTGAATAACATGGTATAACAATACCAAAAAGGAACATAAATATTGAAGTCTGAATATCTAATCTGACATCTAGTCCAAAACCCTTTAACTAAACTGAATAAGAAGTTAATAGGACATGTCCCCAACTAAATCCAACTACTGAAATAAAGTGAAAACTGAAATAGAAATGAAATGATCATGTCCTCAAAGGATGAGGATTCATATCTAACTTTGACTGTTGATCCTGGAATCTACCGCTGATTTGGAGCTCATACCTCTGAACCTATGGTGTAACATAAGAGAAAGCACCATAGTGCAAATACGTTAGTACGTCTGAATATACTAAGTATACGAGTGAGGTAGGCTAAATGCAAAGGGTTATATGCATGGACAATACTGACTGATATAAACGTGAGAGTACATACATGCGTACGTAATTGTAACTGAACTCGTGGAGATACGGATTACTGAGTCTAAATACTGACAAAATGAGTGTACTGATAATGAGATTTTGAAAGACCCAGTTTACTGTTATTGATATGTAAATCACTAATAAGTGATGGATCTGATACTGTATTACTGAATACTAAGAGACTAATATTGCATTACTGATAAATGAATGATTGTTTCTGAGAGTTCAAATTATGAAGAACTGTTCTGATTGACTATATCTGATAGTCCTGAAGCTGAATACTGATAGTATAAGTTCTGATAATTATTTTGATTGATATCATAAGTGACTACATCTGACAGTCCATAAATCTAAAGAAACTATCTGAGTTCCATTCTATTTCTGAGTTGACTGTATCTAACAGCCCTGATATACTAAAATCTGAAGATCTATCTGAGTTATTTATTGAGAATGGGTAGCTATAGCTGACAGTCCTAAAATCTGTATCTGAAATTGTAGGAAGTAGTTGTCTAACTGACATGCCCCAAATATGCTATAATAGCTAAGCTGGGGTCCAATCTCTGCCCCGACTAGAGGGGTGTCAATACCGCGCCATTGTTAAGGATTGTTGTGAGAACCCTATACTGGCAGGTGCTCAAATGAGAATGGTGGTAACCCTAAACTGACAGGCTAAGTCACCTCATTAAACCTAATCTGATAGGTTAAGATGTCTCAACCTACGCTGGCTACTTAGTTCTGAAACACAAGGATGACTACTAAGAATCACACCTTGAACTGGCACGTGAGTTCCTATCCTTTGGTTCACTCGGTGCTAAATTCTACTCCCATCTGAAGGAAACTGAACTGAATAACTAAGTTGAACTGAACTATTAGCTGAACTAATACTGATTAACTGGATTGATACTAGTGGTATTGTTTAGCGGAGCAAAACTAAGTTTACTGGATTCCGATGACTGACGGAATGTACTGAGTTCTGAGGATTGGTTGAGAGTACTGAAGTTACTAAGATTGGATGTGAATACTGAGGTTGCTGAGCTTATTGAGTACTGAGATTACTGGACTACTGATATTACTGAGATTTCTGAGTTTTCCTGAGTCACATGACTGACTGAATTCTATAGATCATGGCTTGACTGAGAGTATTGTGAAAACATGACCTGGCTCTAGGCACACAACTATATTTTTCAAGTACAAGTAACCCCAAGACTCGATGGAATGAAACTGACACAACTTGAATTTCTTGAGTACATGAACATTAATAAAAATCCATAATACATGAGTGGGGGATTTCATGAAGTACATGGTCATCATAATATCCCTCATGAATAGGAATGCTTATAATCAACTCATAAATCTCATATTCTAATATCATGGGTATTCCAACAACATATATTATTCATAGTAATGGCATGGAAACCATTCAAGCATAAGGGAATGATAACATGTAACATTTAGTTCATATTGTAATGATTTTGGGTTATTATACTTCATGTATTTATTCAACATCTCAAAAATGGTAGGGAAAGTATGGATATATTTTGTGTACATAATTTATATCTCCATTATCATACATGCATTATACCACAACAATAACAACACATAATTTGCATGGAAATTCATATTGGAGTGCATGACTAACATGAACTTGTTATTCAGATATCATGAAATCATGTAAAAATGAAGTTCTAACATATTAGGCATTTTATCGAACACCTTGCATGTATTTTTTAAGGCATAGGTGGATTTCATACATGCATTCTATCAACTAAAAACATAACTTACATGAGATGTACAGTCACAATACTATTATATAGCAAAACAAACAAGCATCAACATAGGTATGATCATATCACCACAACCAGCCAAGCTTTTGTATTTTAAAGATTGATTCGTGAACTCCATGGATGAAAGGAATCCATGGATGAACACTATGCATACCTTGATGATTGATGGAGGAATTTCCTTGAAATTGTATCTTCAAGCTTAATTATGCAATCCTAGTTGTTTTTCTCTTTTAGTGCTCTTGGATGATGAGCTTTGAGATGTTAATAGGGTTGTAATTTGTTTAGAAGCTATATATTTCGTAGGGTTAAGTTTAGGGACGTGTAAGGAGTGTTAAAGAACTTAATTACCTCAAAATAACTCAAAACGGAGTGTTTTTGGCACTTGGAATTGACTTAGGCGGCGCCTAACCAATCGCCTAAGTTTGGTTGGGCGGTGCCTAACCAATCGCCTATCCTTACTGCCTCTCAGGAAAATAGGCATAACTTTTTGCTCGGGTATTGGATTAAGGCAAAATTGGTATCGTTGGAAATATAATTCAATTCTCTATGATTTGGTGGGTCTAAATATGCAGAAATACCACATTATCATTGAGTTATACTCATTCAAATATGACCCTTACAAAATCGAACACTAAAACTTGATGGATTCAAAAACTCTTAGCTTGTATTACCTTAAGTGACTCATATGAACATGATTAATGCATCATAAGATATATTATCCCTAGGATACTCATTTTAAGTCATCTACTAAAATGCTACTCACAAGACAGGAGGTTTCATATGTAGGAAAACTTATTGACTTCCTAGCATAGAAACATGCAAGGTATTACACTGAAATATTGAAATAACTGATATATGTATGCCTTTGTCAAATAACACTGAGATTGAACTATTGATCTGATTATTGGACTAAGACTGTGGGAGCTATTATCTAACCGACATGCCCTAATCTGAGCTAATCTGGATCCAACATGTAACCCCAGTTGGAAGGGTGTCAATACCGTTCAACGGGTACCAATACTGGCTATGTGTATCCACTAGTCTGGTATACTGTATTTCCCTGAAGGATGAAGGTTGTCAACCCTAATCTGATGGGTTACCCCTGCGAGATAGTCAAGCATAAACTGTTGGGTGACTTCTCATATCCTATGCTGGCTACGCAGTTTTGGAGTATTGGGACTGCTACTAACGACTCTGCCTATCTAACGAGGAAGCGGCCATACCTACACTCACTCGGTGCTAAATTCTACTCCCATCTTAATGACACTGAGTTACTAACTATTTTTGAGTTTATTGACTGATCTAGTAATGCTCATGATGTATTCTGAAGTTGTTCTGAAGATACTGAGATGAGACTATTTTGATGATACTGAGAAGAGAATGTTCTAAAGATACAAAGATGAGACTAAGTAAACAACTATGATTTTTGGGTAACCAATACCCCCAGGACTCAAAAGAAAAAATAGTAACAGAATATTAAACTTAAAGGACTTAACATGAAAAAATTTATCACCTACTCATTTTTGTAGGCATTTTATCAAACAGTTGTAGTTTGTAGTTTAATGAAATCATAGAAATGTTATGGAAAAAGTATTAATAGCATGGATTCAACATGAATAGAACTATATGATGATTTAATTCAATGAATGATAACATTAAAACATGGAGAATTGAATAACAACAACAATTCCATTCATACACGGTGTAGAATCATAGTTCAAGGAGATTCATGGTTGAAAACTTAATTTAAAAATAGAGTAACTTGAAAAGATCATGAATTTGTAATTAAAATTAGATACTTGTACCCCATGGGTTAAAGGAACCCATGAATGAACATTTAACATACCTGAGTTAATGAATCTGGAAGGATTGATGGTGAGATCTTAAGATTTCATCTTGAATTTGAGAATTAGGGTTTTTTGTTCTTGAAAAGAGAATATTTAATTTGAGAGGAATTGAATAATAATGAGTATTTAGGTCAATTAGGGGTTAAATTTCGTGTTTAGGATGAGTTTAGTGCTTTGGAAAAAGACCCAAATACTCCTAAACAAATTTAAAAATGCAATTTGGGAATGGAACATCCCGATTTTTGCTTTTGCGTGATGCGTCACTATTGCACCAAGCCACTGTAAAAGGGAAAATTATGAAACTGAATGATGCCACGACGCAGTAAGATCGTAGTCCTTCACTATAATGCCATTTTGGCCAAATCGCGATGTGCCATAATCGCGGAGGCTCACTGACAATTGCCAAACGTGAACTGGGTCCTTGGCGCGACAGGCCAACATTGCGGTACCATACTGGAAACTGGCAATTGTTTTTTAGACTGGCTTCGTGATGTGCTAAGGGTCAAAATGACGGTGTTTAATGACTAAAACATAAAATTGCAATACCTTCTTTCCCAGTTATTAGATTTGGGCAAACTTTATATCATTGTTAAGCTAATTGTATTTCATATGCAATGTATGTCTGTAAACTAAAAATTAAAGAGTATTTCAAAAAAAATTAGATATGAATACTCATATATTGGCGATAACTCTCAACTTACACGTAAATTTAGTGCAAGATGGTTGTCGTCAATATATTTACCCAACTTTGGAGTCGGAGTCGAATCTACAACGAACAATATGAGTGGTGATTAAACTAGTTTAAAACTAAATCTACAAGTTAGATTCAAACAACTGGCACGAAAAGACAAAATAGGGGTTTTGGAGAGTAGCAAATAATTGTTGGTCACTTTAGTTTCAGTGTTTGTAATTAAGATTTTACTGAAAATAAGAGTTATGTTCACGATAGGTGTTGGTATTTGACAGACCCTAGAAACGATTCAAGATTCTTGTGGTAGGTAGGAACAACAGATTATCCTTGTCGAATTTATGCCTAAATGTCTCTCGACCTACTTAAGCTTTTAACTACCTATTTCTCTTGAACTTAGGGAGTTTATATTTCATAACAGGATGTTATCTCAGGTTAATTAATCTTGCTACACCACTAATTATTAAATGGAAGGTTGGTAGCTTCCAAGTCCCTATTGATAATTCGCTTCTTACTAGGATTGATTTCCTAGTTAAAGAAAATCACTAGTAAGTTGGACCTATTGTTTGAAACCAATAAATAAAGTGTAAAGCAGAGGGATTAACAAGAAGTTACTCCATTAGAATCATGAACATTTAGTTGCATTACAAACCCAAACCCATAGATCCTATAACTTTGGTTAAGGGGTTTAGCTACTCATACTGTAAAGAGCAATACAACTTGTTGAATTCATAATGCTATGGAATAATACTTACAGTAAAACTGAATAGCAACAGTTGTATCTCGGATTAAATTGCAGTATAAAAATCCCAAAAAATAATATGATAATCTCTCCAAATCTAACTATAAACTTGTATCAAAAAATTAGAGAGAAAACACGTGAAGTTCAAGTCTAGAATGTCAAGTACCATTTACCCAAGAAAACCCTAAACAATACTTTAAATAGTTCACCCTAATTATGGAAAAAAATGACATAGTTCAGTAATTTGTCGGACAGGTGACGACAGTTTGTGATGCCTTATCTGCAATCTAATGACTTATCACAAATGTCGCCAAATCCACTTCACTTTTGACATTCACTGCCTTAGGCTGTTGATAAAGCGTGATGGATTATAAGATCTTTGACTACTTATCATAGATGTCATCGATGATTTACTTCAGCTCTCATGTTCTGGCTTAGGCTAACGATGATCTTGATGTCTTATCATAACTCTGCCGGCGTATCATATGTCATCATTACTTCTTCCAGATGAATCCCATTCTCTATTTAGGGTTGACGATGAAGCTGATAACTTATCAGAATGCTAATGAATTATCAGGAAAGTCATCAACCACACTTATCTTCTATTTGCTTCAGATTTCAATTCTTTTACTTCCATCATTGTTGTTTCTCTTCCATCTTGACTTCCATTGAAAAATTAAAGATAAAACAATTAAAAACAACAAAAATTGCTAAAGACTTTGCAATTATTCTCAACTAAAAGCCTCAAATATGTTAGCACTTGCTCACACATAAACACCCTAAACATTGAACAATTACTTGTCCTCAAGCAACTAAAACACAACCAAGAGAATACAAAGTACATTTGGCAGTCAATCATCTATATTATCTCAAAACCATCTTTAACTTCTCAAAGTTCAATTAATTCAAAATTAACTATGTATGCTACTGAAGAACAACAATGGGACACATAGGAATCAAGATATGGCTTCAATTCAGCAACAAAAACTGTGCATGTATCAATCTTACACTATCCAAACCAGTTAGCAACTAGCAACGTAACTAGTGTTCCCTCACTACAAAAAAGTCCCACTTCACTTATATAAGACTTACATATGTAACCATGGGGACAATCACCAAACACTCGCTCTCAGAATAAAGTTCCAATCAATGTATTCTAAATACCATAGACTTGCCCTTATTGTCATTACCAAGACTTTCAGACAGGTCAGCTAGGATCACTATAGGTCTTCTCTTAGGCTTGTAATGTAGGCTAGGGGCTGGTATGATACACAAGGATATTTAAAGTAACTAAGCCTCCTTGGCACTACACTATTTTTGGGGTCTCACTTATTAACCTTTACCTTATTTTTCCCTTTCTTGATTAAAGCACATTAAAGCTAGGTGAAGTTTTTATTCATTCATTTTCTTTTTTTCACAACTTTTTTTTTTTCATTCTTTTTCTTCCACACAAAGCCTTGCATATTTTTTTTAACCTACCTCATACTCAATTTACACCACACACCCTTATGATATCCACCATCAACTTTAGGCTATTTGTCTAAGTCAAAGTGCACAATGTCCAAGGAGGACCAGGGCTAAAACAGGTTCATTATAATACAAATAGGAAGGTGATAGGTATAACAAAAAGAATAGGCATTTCGGCTCAAATTAGGATCAAGGGATATTTTTCACGCATGGAAGGGCATTTAGGCTAAAAGAGGACTAATATCAACAATGGCCTATGATCCTCTCGTAACAGCTATCCTACATCCAAGACAAGTCCAATCGGGCAAGTTTTGGATTTAACACACAATGGGAACTACGTAGTATCTCACACACATGGCACAAAGGTACATCACAAACTACTACTCATCTAGTTCATGCAATTGTTTAGCAATGGTTATCATGTCACTAGTACTAATGCCGTAACAAGATGCACAGTGGTCACACATAAATGCATATCACACAGTTATAAATTAGACTATTGGAGAGGTGTTCAAAAATCAACAAAAACATGTTAACTGCCTAAGGTAATTTTATTTCTCCGAGTTAGCTACAACATTTTACAACAAATCACAATACGCCTAAACATACCTACTCTACTAGGAACAAGACTCTAGGGAAAAGAGGCACGGCAACAAAAACTCTAAGAGGACATCAACACCCACAAGTAGCCCCACAAGTAGACTCAAATTAAAATACAGTAGAAAAATCCCAAAAAATAACATGATAATCTCTCCAAAGCTAACTGTAAACTTGTATTAAAAACTAGAGAGCAAACACAAAAATTTCAAGTCAAGAATGTCAAGTACCAGCCCCTAAGAAAACCCTAAACAATACTTTAAATAGTTCACCCTGATTAAGGAAAAAAATCACAGAGTTCAGTAATTTCTCAGATAGGTGACGACATTTTGTGATGCCTTATCAGGAGTCTGATGACTTATCAAAGATGTCCCCAGCTCCTCTTCGCTTTTGACATTTGCTACCTTAGGCTGATGATGAAGTATAACGTCTTATCAGATCTTTGATGACTTATCACAGATGTCGTCGATGATTTAGTTCAGTTCTCATTTTATGCCTTAGGCTAATGACAATATTGACGACTTGTCACAACTCTGATGTCTTATCACATATTATTAGCACTTCTTCTAGCTCAATCCCATTCTCTATTTAAGGCTCACAATGAAGATGATATCTTATCAGAGTACTGACGACTTATCAGAAATGTCGTCAGCTACACTTTTCTTTTATTTGCTTCAGATTTAAACTCTTTTACTTCCATAATTGTTTGTTCTTTTGCATCTCAACTTTCACCGCTAAATCAAATATAAAATAATCAAAAACGACAAAAGTTGCTTAAGACTTTGCAATTATTCTCAGTTAAAAGCCTCAAATATGTTTGCATCTGCTCTCACATCAACACCCTCGACTTAAAACAATTATTGTCCTCAAGAAACTAAAATACAACCAAGAGGATACAAAGTACATTTGGCAGTCAATCATCTATATTATCTCAAAACCATCTTTACCTTCTCCAAGGTCAATTAATTCCAAAGAAACTGTACATGCTACTGAGGAACAACAACGGGACACATAGGAATCAAGTTATGGCATCAATTCAGCAACAACAACCATGCACGTATCAAGCATACACTATCCAAAGAAGTTAGCAACTAGCAACGTAACCAGTGTGCCCTCACTACAAAGAAGTTCCACTTTACTCATATCAAACATTACATATGCAACCATGGGGACAATCACCAGACACTCACTCTTAGAATGAAGCTCCAATTAATGTATATCGAATACCATACGCTTGCACTTATTTTCATTACCAAGACTTTCAAACAGGTCAGCTAGGATCACTATAGGTCTTCTCTTAGGCTTGTAATGTAGAGTAGGGGATGTTATGATACACAAGGATATTTAAAGTAACTAAGCCTCCTTGGCACAACACTATTTTTAGGGTATCACTTATCAACCTTTACCTTATTTCTCTCTTTCTTGATTAAAGAACATTCAAGATGGGTGCAGTTTTTATTTATTCATTTTCTTTTTTTTCACAACTTTTCTTTTTTTTTCATTCTTTTTGTAGCACAACCAGCCTTGTATTTGGTTTTTACCCTTCCTCATATTCTTGTACACCACACACCCCTTTGATAGCCACCCTTAACTTAGGCTACTTGCCTAAGTCAAAGTGCATAATGTCCAAGGAGGTCTAGGTCCAAAACAGGTTAATTATGATACAAATTAGAAGGTGATAGGTATAATAAAAAGAATAGGTATTCACGCTCAAAATCAGGATCAAGGGATACTATTTTCACATGGATGGTCATTTAGGCTAAAAGTGAACTAATATCAATAACGGCCTATGATCCTCTCCTAACTGCTATCCTACAACCAAGGCAAGACCAACCGAGCAAGTTCTGGATTTAACACACAATGAGAGCTAGGTAGTATCTCACATACACATGGCAAAAAGGTGCATCATAAGCTACTACCCATTTGGTTTATGTAATTGTTTAGCAATGGTTATCATGTCTCTAGTACTAATTCCATAACAAGATGCACAGTGGTCACACATAAATGCATATCACACAGTTAAATAATAGACCATTGGAGAGGTGTTCAAAAATCAAGAAAAACATGTTAACTGCCAAAGGTACTTGTATTTCTCCTATTCAACTACAACATTTTACAATAAATGACAATATGCCTAAACATGTTGGCTCTACTCGAAATAAGACACCGGGGAAAAGAGGCACGACAACAAAATCCCTAAGAGGACATCAATACATACAAGTAGCCCAACCCTCAACTTAAAATCATGCAATGTCTCCAATGCTTCAAACCAAAGCAAGAGAGTTAGAAACATACTTGTGGCACCATGGGTGCAAAGATCTTATGTCAATCATATAATACGAATACAAATAACAAAATACCTTAGGTAGCATCCCAAATAGTACATAATTTAGTGTCGTGGCACGACTAGGTTATCTTGACTATTCAGAATTCGTAAAGATACGTTAAAAGTGCTTCATCCTTTATCCCCCCACTTAGACAATTTAAATTTAACCCCAACTTAGAGTCCATCTTCTTACCTCGATCATAGGGGGTGGTGAAAAAATTAAGAAGTCAAGTAATGGATTGAGGGTTGTAAACCACTCGGCCTTTAAGTGAGGTGTGTTTTATGTTGCTTATCAAGTGTAAAATAAAGAATATATGATTCTTGTTCCTCATCTTCACACTATTCTACTATTTTAGATGATTCCACAGACAGGATATCATCTAAACATAATTTAGAAAAATGCTTCGAGTGAGGCCCAACTAATTCTACTTCAAAATATACACTATCTACTACACACTCACTTTTATTTACCTTCTCAATATCAGTCTCCAGATTAAGATGTCAATTGAGTAATTGCAATTCTTGAGTATTCTCCTTGAATTGGCTATGTCCTCCTCATTTTCTCTTTGTTTAGCAATTGTAGACATGGTATAAGTGGTAACTCCTTCAGCTCTGCCCACAACTATGCTTGATTCTCTTAAATTTATTTCATCAACTTGTCCGATTGAATTCTGATAGCACACATATCTTCAGAATGATCACTTCGACCATAAGCCAAACACCAAGTTACAGTCTGTTCCCCAGTTAGAATAGTGTCCGCATCATATTGTGAATATCTCCCAAAATAATAATAAGAATTATCATCACTTAAAAAACCATCTATCCAAGCTGACATCTCAAGAAAGGTGTGAAAAAAAAGGAAATAAAAATAACAAAAAATAAAAAAATAAACTAAAAAAATATTTGCAAGTTTGAATTCAAGCAAGTAAGATAAAATTTCAAACCAACTCAATATGCCAAATTATTCTTCGACAACTGCGCCATTTTTGATAACGCTCAACTTACACGTCAATTTAGTGCAAGGCAGTCGTCGTCAATATATTTACCCAACTTTGGAGTCTGGTTCGAAACCATATGGAACAATGTGAGTGGCAATTAAAGTAGGTAAAACCAAAGCTACAAGTTAGATTCAAACAATTGGCCCGAAAAGACAAAATGGGTGTTTTGGTGATTATAAAATAATTGTTGGTCACTTTAGTTTCAGTGTTTGTAATCAAGAGTTTATGGAAAAGTAGAGTTATGTTCACTATAGGTGTTGGGATTTGACAGACGTTAGAAACAATTCAAGATTCTTGTGGTAGGTTGGAAAAATAGATCATCCTTGTCGAATTTATGACTAAATGTCTCTTGACCTACTTAAATATTTAACAATCTAATTCTCTCAAACTTAGGGAGTTTATATTTCATAATAGGATGTTATCTCAGGTTAATTAATCTTGCTACAACATTAATTATTAAATGGAAGGTTAGTAGCTTCCAAGTCCCTGTTGATAATTCGCTTCTTACTAGGGTTGGTTTCTTAGTTAAAGAAAATTATTAGTAAGTAGGACCTATTGTTTGTAACCAATAGATAAAGTGTAAAGTAGAGGGATTACCAATAAGTTACTACAACCGTTAGAATCCTGAACACTTAGTTGCGTTATAAACCCAAACCCATAGATCCCATAACTCGGGTTAAGGGGTTTAGCTACTCATACTGTAAAGAGCAATACAGCTTGTTGAATTCATAATGCTACGGAATGATACTTACACAAGAGTGAATAGCAACAGTTGTATCTCGGATTAAATTGCAGTAGAAAAATCCAGAAAAATAATATTATAATCTTTTCAAAGATAACTGTAAACTTGTATTAAAAACTATAGAGCAAAAACGTGAAGTTAAAGTCCAGAGTGTCGAGTACCAGCCCCTTAGAAAACCCTAAACAATACTTTTAATAGTTCACCCTAATTATGGAAACAAAATCACAGAGTTTAGTAATTTCTCTGACAGGTGATAACATTTTGTGACGCCTTATCAGGAGTCTGATGACTTATCACAGATCTTGTCAAATCCTCTTCACTTTTTACATTTGCTGCCTTAGGCTGACGATGAAGCGTGATGGCTTATCAGATCTTTGACCACTTATCACAGATGTCGTCTATAATTTACCTCAGCTTTCATGTTCTTCCTTAGGCTAATAACGATCTTGACGTCTTGTCACATGTCATCATCACTTCTTCCAGCTGAATCCCATCCTCTATTTAAGGCTGATGATGTAGTTGATAACTTATCAGAGTGCTATTGACTTATTAGGAATGTCGTCAGCCATACTTCTCTTCTATTTACTTCAAATTTTAGATCTATTACTTCCATCATTGTTGGTTCTCTTGCATCTTAACTTCCACTATAAAATCAAAGATAAAAAAATCAAAAACGACAAAAGTTACTTAAGACTTTGCAATTATTCACATTTAAAAGACTCAAATGCATTAGCATTTGCTCACACATCAATTGGGAATTAGATTATGCTAGGGAAATATAAGGTATTACAATATCTCCCCCTTGGGATCATTCGTCCTCGAATAAGACTGGTTAAGCTGACAAAAACTGATGGATTGATCTTACACACTGAACATACATATCTGATGCATGGAATGCATGACTGAATTGATTTGTAAATGCACGAATGACATAAACATGATGTGCCACTGAAACTGAGCAGGATAGAGAGAAATATTAAGAAGATTAGTACCTTAAACTAAATCTAAATTTTCGGAGAGAAGATAATGGTACTTGGTCGGCATATCTATTTCTGCTTCCCAAGTGGCTCCCTCGATGAATTAATTTCACCAAATTACTTTTACTAATGGAACCTCTTTGTTCCTTAGTCTATGAACTTGATAATCAAGAATTTTTAATGGAACTTCCTCATATGAAAAACCATTATGTACATCCATACTTTCTAAGGAAACAATAAAACATAGAACATTGGGTGTACTAAAGCTAGATCTTAAGAAAACTCAAGCTTATAAGCTATCTTTTTGAAATGGTTGAGAATTCTTGAAGGAATCACATATCGGAGACTGAGTTTTCCCTTCTTGACAAACCACTTTACTCCCTTCATGGCAGAGATTTTTAAGAACACAAACTCATCAATCTCAAACTCGAGATCCTTTCTCCTCATATCTACATACGATTTCTATCGGCCCTGGCTGCTCTAAGTCTTTGTCTGATCAACTGAACCTTTTCTAAATCATAAATCACCAAGTTAGGCCCTACTACTATAGCCTCACCCACTTCAAACTAACCGATTAGAGATCTAAATCTCCTACTTTAGAGAGCTATAAACGGAGCTATTTAAATACTGGAATGATAGCTTTAATTATATGTGAATTCAATTAAAGGCAAGTGGTTATCCCAACTACCTTTAAAATCAACTACATATGCTCTCCGCATATCTTCAAGAATCTAAATGGTCCTTTCTGCTTAACCGTCTGTCTGAGGGTGGAAGGCTATATTGGGGTGGTCTGGGGTACGAAGACCCTTTTGGAATGCCTTCCAGAAGTCAGAGGTAAACTGGGTACCTCTATATGAGATGATGGATAAGGGAAAAGCATGCAACCTAACAAACTCTCTAAGATAGAGTTTGGCATAGTCCTCATCTGAGTAAGAGGTATGGAATGGCAAGAAAAGAGCTGATTTGGTCATCCAATATACTATAACCCAAATAGAATCATGCTAATGATGGGTATGAGGCAAACCTAACACAAAATCTATGTTTACTTCTTCCCATTTCCATGTGGGAATACTAAACTCTTGCATGGACCCACTAGGCTTCTGGTACTCAATCTTAACTTGAAGACATGTAGAGCATTTAGCTACAAAATCTGTAATATCCCTGTTTATTCTACTCCACAATAGATCTCCTATAAATCAGGATACATCTTAGTGGCCCCTGGATAAATAGAGTAACACACACCATGCCCTTCTACATAAATTCTTTTCCTTAAATCTTCTACATCAGGTACACACAATCTACCCTGACAATGCAAAACACCATCTCTCTTTTGGGAGAAAACCTTCGCTTTCTAATCTTTGACTAATTCTTTCAATTTAACTAGACTAGGATCTCTATCCTATTTTTTCTTTACCTCAGAAACTAGAGATGATTCAACTTTACTCTGCACCCACACACTACCCTCTACTGAATCGACTAAGGGGACAACTAGTTGGGTAAGCTGATGAACTTCTTGAGCTAACTTTTTCTTACCATCATCAACATGAACAACACTAACCATAGACATTCTACTGAGAGCATTAGCTACTAAATTGGCCTTTCCTAGATGATACAGAACACTCATGTCATAATCTTTTAACAAATCTAACCACCTTATCAAACATAGATTCAAATCTATCTGAGAGAATACATACTATAGGTATGTTTATTGAACACTTCTACATGTACCCCAGTAATACCTCGTACTTTTCCTTGCTAATTTCATCTAAAAAGTGTCTAGTATTAACTTCTAAATTGAAATATGGTTATTCTATAAGGAATTTTCAATATTTTCACTTTCAGTCATGTGGGAATTCAATAAACATTCCATCGATATAGGACTTACCCAAATCCTATAGCGGGTTAGAAGTTACGAAAATTTCAAGTTCCCATCATAAAATAGCGCAATATTAGTCAGTGTCGCACCGCGCCACCAAAGGAAATGACAATTGGTAAATTCCAGTAGGGTACCGTAATTATGGTGCGTCACGCCAGGGCCAAAATTCAGAATAGTCATTTTCCAGTGTCTTAGCATGATTTCCTCAGTGTCACACCAAAGTTACAGGTCGCGAAAGAAGGGGCAATGCGATGGCTCCGCGTCGCACCATCCCTTAGTTTCACAATTGTCAAATTTCAGTGAGACGATGCGATTGTGCCGTATCACGCCAGGGGTTCAATTCGGAAAAATTTTACCAAAATTAAAAAATGCGTTCAGGGTTAAAAGGGTCAACTTCCTACCCCTATTTAAGCCCTTTAACATGTGATTCAACCACTTTTCATCAAAAATACACTCTCTTCTCTCAAAAACCTCTCAAGGACAAGCTAGGGTTTTCATAAAAGATCCAATTTCAAGAAAGTTTCTCCGTCAATCTTTAGGAAATCATGAACTAAGGTATGCATAGTGTTCATTCATGGACTCCTTTCGTCCATGTAGCCCAAGAATACCTTTTCTAAATTCAAGTTTATGGATTTTCTTATGAATTTCATGATTGGGCTGATCTTGTTCATGTGGATAATGAGAAATTGAATTCTACCCCATGTTGGGAGATAAATTCTATCTGGGTTACACTATTATTGATATAGATTCATGCAAACCTATGATTAAATCCTTGAATAATTCAATTAGAATTTAACCATGATGTTTAATTACTATACAATGATGTTTACATTTACCATGCCTATAATATGTTTGATTAAATGCCTAGATAAAGGAAAAGTGCCTAACTAGTATGATACCATGAAATCCCTATGTATGTACAAGTTATGCCTATCACATATTTTGATGAAATTCTTCTATAAATGTATTACGAATTATGATGTTAGTTATAAGTTTAAGTAACTTATGCTTGGTCAGTTTTCTTCCATCGAGTCCTGAGGGTTCTCATACACGAAACATTAGCTGTGTGCCTAGAGTCATGTCATGTTTTCATGATACTCTTAGTCAACCTATGATCCTTAGACTTCAGACAGTCTTATGACTCAGGAAAATTATCATGATCTCATGAGCTCAATCAGTTGTCTGATATCAATAGTATTCCATCAGTTAACGCAAATTTAGAAATTTAGCTCATGTTCAGTTTTGTAAATCATGTCTGGAGTCTATTCAGATGGGAGTAGGAATTATCACTGAGTGAACCCAAGGATGGAAACAGACACTATCAGATATGAGTATGATTCTTAGAAGTCATCCATACATTCTAGAACTATGTAGCCAGCATAGGTTAAAACATCAAAACTATTCGATAAGGGTTGATGAGTTAGATAAGCACTTTTAGATAAGGGCCCCACCATTCTCGTAAAGGGGACACTATCAGATGAGGGTCACCCATAACTTTTCCTTACCAGTGGTGCAGTATTGATATTTTTCTAATTAGGGTTAGAGATTGGACCCCACTTAGCCATAATGGTATATCAGGGGCACGTCGGTTAGATAAATTCTTCCCACAGTTTCATGTTACAAAATCAAAACTATTAGATATAGTCAATCAGTCTTAGTAATAGAACTCAGAAAGTTCTTCAGATTTTATGACTATCAAATACAGTCAACTTAAATATAGTACAAAACTCAGTTCATTCCATCAGATTTAGGACTGTCAGATTCAGTCACTTATATGATCAGTTATATTTAGATTCAGTAATCGTATTATCACAGCGTTAGTGTTAGTTGTTACGTCTCATGCATGTATTCTGATGCTCATGATAGTTAGTCAGTTATTATTATTGTTCATGCATATAAATCCCATGTATTTAGCCTACCTTACATGCATACCAGTATATTTAAAGTACTAACGTATTTGCGCTATGGTA
>NW_025851300.1:494209-494863 GCF_002878395.1 Capsicum annuum
AATTAGCTTATTAGTTAGAGTTAGTTGGGGATATGTCCCATCAACTGCTTACTTAGATAGTTTAGTCAGTTAAAGGCTTTCTAGACTATCATGTTTCAGACTTTAGTATGTTCAGTTTTGTTTTGGGTATTCTATTAGCCCACATAGATGTTATATCATTCAGATCATGTTCAGTATTTAACCTTATGGCCTTTCAGTTTATATTTTCACATTATAAAGTATTTCATGCAGTATACAGGTACAAATATTATTCATGGGTTAGCTTATGATCCTTCAGGATCATGAGCACCATTTAATATTTTGAGTACAAGATTCGGGGAATTACAAGCTTTGAATCAGAGCTAAAGGTTCAATGGAGTCGTAGGAATTCTGAAAGTCGCATCTAGTAGAGTCTTATACATGGGTGTGTCAGTTTCTCCTCTTTCAGTATTCATTTCCTGCTAGTAAGAATAATCTTAAGTCAATTTCTTAGTGTAATCCATTTCTCCCTTTCTTCTATAGAACATACCTCATAAAAGAAGAAACAAGAATCAGCTATCCCCTCATCTCGAAGAACCTTTGGGCGAACATATTTCTCATGCAGAGTTTTGAGCTGTATTCACTACTATTGCTAACTTAGTTACTTCTCAGAATGAATGACCAACTATCATTCCG
>NW_025851301.1:0-701 GCF_002878395.1 Capsicum annuum
TTCAATGGTGCAGTTTGAATAGTGAAACACCGTTGGACAGTGACAGCATCGAAAAATTTAAAATTTTGGCAACTTTATTTTTTTTTATGAATTTCAATATTCTCAACGTCAATCAATATTTTGGGAGCTAAGGAATGATTCTAATAGAAAAATTAATTCGAATTTTTCAATCTAAATTGATTCAACAGTCTCACGTAATTCGAGTTCTTGGATGTCATTGAAGAAGAAATACCATTGATGAGTTCTTGGATGCCATTGAAGAAGAGGAAGAGGAAGAAACATAGGAAGAAGAAGAAGAAGAAGAAGAAGAAGAAGAAGAGGAAGAGGAAGAGGAAGAGGAAGAGGAAGAGGAAGAGGAAGAGGAATAGGAAGAGGAAGAGGAAGAGGAAGAGGAGAAGGAGAAGGAAGAGGAAGAGGAGGAGGAGGAGGAGGAAGAGGAGGAAGAAGAAGAGGAAGAAGAGGAAGAGGAGGAAGTGGAGGAGGAAGAGGAAGAGGAGAAAGAAGAGGAGGAGGGGGAAGAAGAAGAAGAAGAGGAGGAGGAGGAGGAGGAGGAGGAGGAAGAAGAAGAAGAAGAAGAAGAAGAAGAAGAAGAAGAAGAAGAAGAAGAAGAATAACAAGAAGAAAAGAAAGAACAAAAGAAAGAAGAAGAAGAAGAAGAAGAAGAAGAAGAAGAAGAAGAATAACAAGAAGAAAAGAAAGAA
>NW_025851302.1:0-1836 GCF_002878395.1 Capsicum annuum
ATACATGTGTATATATTTTATAAATTAGTATATAACTCTATAATATATATATATATATATTGTAGTATATATATGTTGTAGTAAATATTTTTTTAAAGTAGTACGTATAGTTGTATATATTGAATGGTGCGTATATATGTGTAATTGTGTATATATTTTTTAAATTCTAATGTATTATATACTATATATATAGTGTATATATATTGTTTAACGTATTTAAAATGTATATAGGTGGGTATATATTGTGTATATTGAAAAAAAAGTTTTTTTTTAATTTTTGACTGGGTTTGATCGGATTTTTAACCGAGTTTGACCGGGTGTAGGTGGGTTTGACTTGGGTTAAGTGGGCCGGGTTAGGGTGGTTTTTGAAATTTTTACTGTTGAGCCCGGACCGACCCGGCCCACAACCCGGTTAATTTTATAGGACCGATTCCGGGTTGGCCCGGCCCGGCCCACTTGACAGGCATACCTTCAATTTTCTCAAGTAACCTATAACTAGGGGTGTACATAGGTCGGGTTGATTCGATTTTTTATTAAAATATAACCAAACTAATAATATCGGTTTTCTAAATTTATAAACCAAATCAAACCAATATACAATCGGTGTTTTTATTTCGGTTTTAGTCGTATTTTTTTGATTTTTTAGTTTTCTCGGTTTTTTAACAATTATAATGTGATTGAAGGAAAAAATTAAATGTTTTCCCTAAAACGATTAAAAAAAAATGGTCATAGTTTAGTTCCAATAAAAATTAAGTTGGCAAATTACTAAGACGTCTAAACTACTATCTCTCAAATTAATATTATGTGGATACCTAAGTAGTTCTTGTCTGAAAGTTTCCTTCATATAAAATGTGAGCACACAAAAGAATGAAAAATTGGAGACAACTTATTAAAAATTTAACTCCATAAAGTAATTAATTATAACATAATTCCATAAAAAAAAAAAAAAACCTAAATCACAACTTGACGAATGAGAAAAGTAAGATGAGAAAATAATGAGAACTCTCTGAAAACTTGGAAAGTAAAATGTAAAAAGTGAAGCAATTAAAGAGTTTTAGGTTTTTATATTAACAAGTTAAACCCCACGTGTCTCGCACGTATAACATTTCAACAACAACAACAAACCCAGTTTATTCTCACACGGTGGGGTCTGGGGAGGGTAAGATGTACGCAGTCTATACCACTACCTCCGGAGAAGTAGCAAGGCTATTTTCGATAGACCCCCGGCTCAAGACAATGAGTAATAAACAAATTCATAATAAAGACATGAAACAAGATGGAACAACAGAAATAAGACACCCATAAAGTAATACCCTACGCTAACGAACCAAAGGCACCCCCACCCCGACGCTCCCCTAATTACTAACTACTATCCTTCCGCATGCATTAACCTTCTATCCTAATTCGCGTCCTCCAAACCTTCCTATCTAGGGTCATGTCCTTAGTAAGCTGTAATTGCTCTATGTCATGTCTAATCACCTCTCTCCAATATTTCTTCAACCTACCCCTACCCCACTTGAAACCATCCAAAGCTAACCTCTCACATCTACAAATTGGGGCATTCGTGCCCCTCCTCATCATATGCCTGAACTATCTCAACCGAACTACCCGCATCTTGTCCTCCACCGAAGCCACACCAACCTTCTCTCGGACAGTCTCATTCCTAATCCTATCACCTCTAGTAAGCCCATACATCCAACGCAATATCCGCATTTCCGCCACCTTCAATTTTTGAATATAGGAGTTCTTGACTGTCCAACACTCCGCTCTATACAGCATGGCCGGACGGACTGTCACTCTGTAGAATTTGCCTTTAAGTTTGGGCGGCACCTTCTT
>NW_025851303.1:0-2376 GCF_002878395.1 Capsicum annuum
TATGAGTAATAAACCAATTTCTATGCCATTAAGAAATTACAAGTGTAACAGAGAGATACATGTCGTAATTACCAAGAAATTCAAAAGAGATATCACCCTTAGAACCCTAGATGACCACATTCCTTAAAACCTTAGCCTTTTCTTGAATGGGGAATTTGAGAGAGAGCTAGAGAGTGTTTAATATGCCAAAGTATTTGAAATAACCCTCCATAGATGTTTTATTGACGTGGGATCTAAGTGGGTAAAGAGGAAAATGTACAATGTGCCCTCAACTTTAAACTAAAAATTATCGCCCAGTCGCTAGGGGTCTCATTATGACTCATAGGCTCACATAATGACTCATCACCACGAGTCATTGCCAAGATAGTTTCTAAGACACACACACATTATTGACACTATGACTCACCTTATACTACTCTTCAAGTGATCCTAAGACTTATAGGGTCCAAGTAGTATCCAAGACTACACCATTTGGGCTCTACACTAGTCACCCTATGATTTACACATAACGACTTGTAATGAGTCCATGCAACTCGTTGGGAGCCACTCATGCTTAAAACAGAAAACTTAGCCACACACACTGGTTAAGCTATGATTTAGGACTATAATGCGTTAAGACTTCTGTAACGCCCCGAGATCCCATCTCATGACGTCACACGGTGCTTATGGACCCGAAGGACCATAAGCTAACCCTTTACTAATTTTTGTACCTATACACTACATAATATCTGAAATAAATGTGGAAACTGGCCATAAGGTTCAACACATATATACATACTCAAACTGAAAACTGAATGCTAATACATCAACATTTATCTGAAAAGCCTCTAAACTGTCTGAACTGTAGAGTTAATGGGACATATCCCATACTAACTCCGTTAACTAATAATATAAATAAAATCTGATGCAATAATAGTAAACTGAGATTCGTCCTCGAAGAAAGAGGACTCACTGCTACTGCTGCTAGCTGAAACTAAACTGCTGATGAAACTCTAAATCCTGTGCCTCTGAAACTATGGTGTCAAATAAAACACCATAGTGCAAATGCATCAGTACAAAAATATACCAAGTATGTAGATGAGGTAAGGCTAAATGCAAGGGCTCATGCATGCATAATATGTAAACTAAATAATCATGAAAAATTTGCACGAGAACGCATACATGAATGCACAGGTCATAATCACAATCATCACAACTCTAGAGACTGGAACTCAGATACCACTTTTCTGCAAACTGAACTCACTATTGATACTGAGATACTGAATCACTGACTCATCTGATATTGATAACTGGGAAATATGGATGCACTTTCATCAAGGAGTGAGTTCTGAAATCTCTAAAAATACTGAGATTACGAGTATCTGAAGCTTCTGAAATGGATAGCAACCTTATCTAACAGGTTGTCTTTGAGTCTGTGGATAACAATACTTCTTCATAAATGATTTTGAGATCGGCCTATCTAGCAACAGATCTTTGAATTAGCAAGTAATCATACTTAATGGCCTGTATCTAATAGCCTTAAATTCTGTACACTGAACTGAGCTCTTTCTTGAAGACTGAGACTGATTCTGAAACTGACACCATGGGAAGTAGTTACTTAACCGACATGTCCCTACTATCTCTTAGGGGTCCATCCCCTAACCCCGTTTGGGAGGGTGTCAATACCGTGCCATGGGTAAAGATATTATCTTTTATGACCCTCTTCTATCAGGTCCTCATACGAGGATGGTGGAGCCCTTATCTAACAGGTCAAGCCACCTCATCTACCTTCATCTAATAGGTATCATATCTCTTATCCACCCTCATCTAATAGGTGTGATGTCTCAACCTACACTGAATATATAGTTCTGGAGCACAAGGATTGCATCTAAGGATCACACCCTCCACTAGTAAGTGAGTCCCCATCCTTGAGCTCGCTCGGTGCTAGTTTCTACTCCTAACTGAAAGAAACTGATTTGATTCTTAACTGAACTTAGACTGACCTGAATCTGATATGAATTATATTTATCAAGAGATCTGACTGAGTTACGTTGAGATTACTTATCACGCCTCAAATCCTATTGAGGCGGACTGGCACCCATAACCGAGGAGGCCCGGGAGAACCAGCCATAACCTTATACTACCCATGCATACCTCTATGATAACCCAAAATTCGGATAGCATTATTTCGCATATAAAAGAAAATAATCACCTGTATAAGCTCGAGCACACATATATATGTATATACAATACTTGGCCATTGGAGCCATCACGTCTATTAACAAAATACCACCTTGACTGTACATTAGGTCTACAAAGCCTCTAGACAATACACAAATTTTAACTAAGATCGGGACACACCCCGCCATATAACTGACTTCTATACAATACCAAAAG
>NW_025851303.1:2476-3746 GCF_002878395.1 Capsicum annuum
CATCTGTATAAGCTCGAGCACACATATATATGTATATACAATACTTGGCCATTGGAGCCATCACGTCTATTAACAAAATACCACCTTGACTGTACATTAGGTCTACAAAGCCTCTAGACAATACACAAATTTTAACTAAGATCGGGACACACCCCGCCATATAACTGACTTCTATACAATACCAAAAGTGACTGGATATGACACGAAAAGCCCCGAATCAAACTGGAGCTCACCAAAAGCAGCTGGATACCCTAGCTCCTACTTGTGCGGTGTATGAGCTGAGGTACCTGTGCCTGCAGCATGAAATGCAGGTCCCTTATGGGGGACGTCAATACGAAATATGTACTGAGTATGTAAAGCTGTAGATAATCACATATGATATAGGAGCTCAATATAAATCAGAAACAAGTGAATAAATTATAATAGGAATGGACCACACTTACTAGAACTTGTGACAACCTGTACATTGTATTTATTCAATCACTTTACCTTCGTTCTTATCATCTTTGTAATCATTACTGTACTGTACTGTGGCCATTAGGCTGCCTCCAGTACATATCAACTGGGATCGACCCATGATAGGCTTATGCCCTTGGGATACCACCCATAAACACATAAATAGGGATTGACCCATGATAGGCTTATGCCCCTGAGATACCTCCCGATAAGAGAGAACTTTCATCACTTAGTTCAATTAATCTTTGAGATAATTATTTTGGTTGCCACCGCATTTTTGATACTTTGAAACAATGATACATCAATAAGAGATGTATAAATAGACCATCAATACAATAACAATGAAGTAAGAACTCATTTTCAAATCAATAAAGCAATTTGGAGTCATCAATGCCATAACAATGAAGTAGGAACTTATTGGTATATCAATGAAATATTTTGGAGTCATTAATAGCACATGGATCTTGTTTGAATAACCGGATACCTTCTAACATTCATTAGTGCAATAAACATGTAAGATTTGGAAAACAAGTAAGTATTGGAATGTCTTGACATCTTGTAGGGTGGAAACAAGTTCATTGGTAACGTAGGACATCATACAAAACCATTATGGATCACATGTTATTGAATAACTTTGGAAACTTTCTTAATAGAACAATTGTTCACTTTCATGCCAAAGATATGGTATAGAGTATGCTTTACATACCTGACTGTCAACCTTCGATACTACTCCCAAATAGACTTCCCGTCTTTTCAGATTACTTATCTACAATGAACATATATAGCAATCTAGTATTAGCGACCAAATGTCACA
>NW_025851304.1:0-529 GCF_002878395.1 Capsicum annuum
GAATTTTCTGGAAAGTGGGTCCAAGTCCCTAATCCAATCAATTAAAATGACAAAATGAGAGGTCCAAATCATGAAAAATTGGACCATTTGGTGATTGATATAGGGAAAATTTCAAAAATAGTAATTATAAAGTATTAATTGTAATTTTTATATGAACGGTTTTATAATTATGAAAAATAATAAATTGTATTTTATATTTAAGTAAATTGTTGCTATACAAATATATATACAACAAGATTTACTGTCCTTGTTTAACTCAAATTAGTTAAGTTAAATAAAGAATAATTATCCCATCTAATTAAATTTCTATAAATTAATAGATTCTTTTTTCAAATCAAACTTAAATATGAAGATTATTATTTCCATGATCTTCAAAATATCATTCTATTATATCTCTAATTATTTTTTCTTATTAGTTTTTTCAAATTTTTTTAATCTTTTTTTAATTTTAATTTCTTTTTCTTTTCACTTTATTTTCTCTCTTCTATTTCTCTTTTTTTTTTTCCTTTTTCATTTTTTTTCTTTTTTT
>NW_025851304.1:629-1818 GCF_002878395.1 Capsicum annuum
TTTTTTTAAAAAAAATTTCACTTTTATTTTTACACTTTTATTTTTAGTTTCTACTTTTCTTTCTTCTTCTTTTTTTCACTTCTTTTTTTTGAATTTTTATTTTTTGTTTTTTTCTATTTTTTTATTTTTTTTTACTCTTCTATCTCATCTTTTATTTTTAAAAGAAAAATATCTATATCATATATACATATTCAAAAAATATACAAAATAAATAGACATACAGATCTACATATGTATTTATGGTAAAAAAACATACATATATATATGCATATGTATTTGCAGAAATACATATCTGACTCACATATATATATAAACATATAGGACGAAAAATCTCTATAACAAAAATAACAATTTATACATATACATATAGGTAATAAAAAAAATACATGATACATATCTTAAACAGTAAAAGAAAACAAATAAGTACATATGTTACCCTCTAAAATGACATAGTATGTACAATTCAAAGACAAATTTAACACTGTATAAAATACATATAGCTCTGCATATGTATTTACAGAATACATACCTGATCCATATGTATATTCTTATTTTACATGAGTCGCCTTTGTATTTCGCAAATACATATGAAGATATATAGTATAGTTATGTTTGTTACTGTTTAATATGAATATGATATGTATTTCGTAAATACATATGCATGTTTTGTACTATAAATACATATCTAGATCTATATGGCTATGTATTTCGTATATTTTTTTAAGTATGTGTATGTGATCTACATATTTGTCTTTTCAAAATAAAAGTTAGATATAGAAAAGTAAAAAAGCGGGAAAAAAATATAAAAATAAAAAAAAAGTGAAAAAGAAAAAAAAAGGAAGAAAGAGAAATAGAAGTGTAAAAAATAAAAGGAAAAAAAACAAAATAAAATAGAAAAATATAGAAGAAAACGAAAATAGAAAAAAAGAAAAAACAGATATGAGAAAGGAAAAAAACGATAAAGGGAAAAAAGAGAAAAAATAAAGTGGAAAGAAAAAAATGATAAAAAAATAAGATGAAAAAAAACTAACAAGAAAAAAAAGGTAGAGATATAAGAGAGTGAAAGACAGTAATGATGTTTTATTTTGAAATATTGAAATCATGGAGATAATTATCTTCAAATATAACAAAAAGAAAAAAGAAAAAAAGAAGAGAAATAGAAGAGAGAAAATAAAGTGAAAATAAAAAA
>NW_025851305.1:0-7413 GCF_002878395.1 Capsicum annuum
TATGCAAGAATTTATGGTCTATGGAAGTTGACTCAAGTTAAAACATCCACTAAGACATAATCGGTAGAGGTGTTTTCAACTCGTCTTTTAGTTAAGGGGTTTTTGTGACCTCAAATCATGCTCAGCTAGATTACCACACTACATAATTGATTAACACACTAAATTTGCTTAGTATTTATGGCTTTTGAAACATTTACACGTTGGAAAGACGGTTTACATTCTAGCCCGAAATGCGATCGTTACAACGGAGATGGATAGTACCGATTCTTGAAGTGTTTGGAAGTAATTGAAGTCATTAGTTGGATTATTATTTTTTAATAATTTCAAGCTTGATCACTGTTAACCTATGGTCAAGCCGATCTCAAATTAGTATCGTAATATTTTCAATAGGTTTGGAATATACTTTTTAGTCAATGTACCTATTTAACTTATTTTTTTTCGAGGTTCAGAATAATATTCGAGAATCTATTGGATATTTTAGATATTATTTTAGTTAATGGTTATGGATCAAACTAACATTTTCTTATTTATTGAGACCTATATATAAAAATTAAATTAAGTGAAAAGGATTCATTATATTTATAATAACAATAACAATATCAGATACTTAGGGCAAAAGAGGGAGGTACGCTCGCACTAGTGGCAGTTCTTCATCGCAACTACTGCTAAGGTGAGTCATTCACTATTATTTTGAAAAACAAAAAGAAGGGTTGAATTCTGTGGGAATTGTATCGAGAATGGTGCTAAGTTATTGAAAAATGCATGTGAGGGATAGAGGTAGGAATTGGGTTTTAAAAGATCAAATATTACTCTTTTTATGATTATTCTAATCACCGTGTGGAAGAGGTTATTAACACCTAAAGTATCAAAATTGGTCAATGTTGCCGTCAATAACGTCAATCATGTTGTTGTCCTATGTTCTTGTTTACATTTAGTTGCCTTCAGATGGCATAATGTTGCCATTAATGTTCTTGTTTACACCTAGTTAGTTGGAATTTCAAAATATTAGTTATATTTTGAGTAATGATGAGCCAGTCATTGGAATTAATAGATTATGGTAGATTTATTTATTTTGTAATTGCTCGTGTTTCGGGGTTAAGGAATTAAGGGTTCGGTCTAGGATTTTTTTAGAGAAAGAATTTATAAATGGGTGTTATTAAATTCTTACTCTTATGAGGATTATATATTGAAACAGATTTGAAATATTCGGAAGCTTTACGGAAGTGCAATACCCTTGCAAGGTAGCTTGTATTTGAGTTCTTCGGTTGAGATAGGTTACGATTTAATTAGAGTTTAGACTTGACTTAATTGTGTGTATGCTCCTAAATTGGATACTTGTTGATTGGTTTTCGGACATGCTTGAAATTGTTGATGTTAGGATTGTTGATGCATGTATAAATGATTATTGAAATTTACTTGATGGAATTATCTCATGACTTTAAGTGTACTAGTAAACTTGGTATATTGTGTTGTATGCTGTGAGGTTGTGTAAATTTGATATTGATAATACTTGTATATGTTGGATTGGGTACCACGTCGGTACGGATATGTATGTGTTGGATCGAGTACCATGCCGGTACGGATATGTATATGTTAGATTGGGTACCACGTCGGTACGGATATGTACATGTTGGATCGGGTACCACGCCGGTACGGATATATATATGTTAGATTGGGTACCACTCGGTACGGATATGTACATGTTGGATCGGGTACCATGCCGGTACGGACATGTATATGTTGGATCGGGTACCACGCCAATACGGTACATGTATATGTTGGATCGGGTACCACGCCGGTACGAATATGTATATGTTGGATCGGGTACCACGTCGGTACGGATATGTACATGTTGGATCGGGTACCGCGCCTGTACGGTACATGAACATAGATTGTCCCTGCAGGTCATGACTATTTGGGCAAAAATAAGTCTCATAGCATGTGTGTACATATTTGTGTTGATTCTGTGGATGTTTATAGTATGGTTGATACTCTTATGGTTTTGTGACTTGTTTGTGAGCACTGTTTGACCTGTTGTTGTTGTATTATTGATTCATTGAATATTTGTTATGTGACGATGTCTGTCTACTTGTTATTTGATTTATGTTGTGTACATTCTATTAAATTGAGTTGGCCTATGATACCTACCAATACATAGTGGTTTGTACTGATACTACCATGTACTCTTCTTTTATTGAATGCAGAAAGTGATCTAGAGGCTCAAACACGACCTTACCTCTAGAATTTGATAGCAGATCTTGATCCAAGGGTGAACACTCCGTCTTCAGACTGTCACGGGTCATATTATTTGTTATTGTCCATCTTTCGGGCAATGAAACATTCCTTATTTACTTTATTTTGGATACCTCTTTAGACATGATCTTTTGTTAGTAGCTCTTGTACGATGACTTTCGAGTCTTGAGGATTTTAGTAAGTAGTTTGTTTGACTTCTGCATTAATAATAATTAGTCTTGAATTTTTGTTATTATGTTGACTTATGATAATATCATCTTAATATTGACTAAGTGATTGAGGAATGGTTCGGTTTAGACGGTTCTCGCACAGAAAGATTAGTGTGGGTACCACTCATGGCCATTTGGGTCATGTCAGTTATATCGTACATGTATCTTCTTTTGAAAATTCCACGAAACCAACCATCTTTATTCTTTAAGTGCACAATGGATAAATCTGTTCATATATAATAGCTCGCAAATTACATAAAAAATATGAACCACGCTAGACAAATCAGGTACGATGAGCTCTACTGAGAAGGCAATGGACAAGGTGGGAACGAGATCCTCTTACGTCCATTTGGATACCACACTTGTTGCACCAACTAAATCAACTAAGCCGATGAGAAATTAGGACCATCTTACATGTATCATTCCTATTAATTCATGATATTTTAGACCACAATTTGACGTATAATTCTCGTGATTCCTTGTTGTACAATCTCGAGTACAACTCTAAGATTTTTCCTTTTTTGGTAAATAGGACTTGTTCAAATATTACCATAAGGCATGATGTAAGCTCGTGAATTTATGATTTTAATTTTATGAGTTCTTTCGGGATTCATTTAACTTACTAAATTTGAAGTTACTTATTTGTATTTATTCATTCTTAATTTGACCGGTATGAAGTTTAAAAAATAAAGGGATACTATTAAATCTTAATTATAGTTCTAAACTTGTCATTCTTAATTATAGTTTTAAGCTTGTCATATGTAAGATGTTGGAATTGTAAAACTTACTACTCCCTCCATTCCTTTTTATAATTAAGCTTCCTTTTCTTTTTTACAGTCAAATAATGATACAAAATTTAACCAGCATTTTAAGATGTATTTCTTAACCAAATTGAAAAAAAAAAGGAAAGTTGCAATTCATAATACTTTTCAAATAATTTTTGAATATCTAATTTTAATTTTAAAAATTACATTAATCTAATTTAATTTAACTTTGAAACTAGTCAAATTGATTCATGAAAAACAAAAGAAGCATTTAAAAGGGAATGAAGAGAGTACTAAAAATAGAATGTAATGCTATTTTTAAGACGACACATTAAAAGAAAAGTAAAACACTTAATTGAGATGGCATATATAGAACGCGATGCTCTTTTTAGGACGACATATTAAAAGAAAAGTAAGACACTTATATGGCAGAAGTAGAATGCGATGCTCTTTTTACGACGACACATATAGGGTTTCGGTATGTGAATCCATAACTTACAATCTACATTCACCTATATATATATATATATATATATATATTATATAAAAATTTTAAAAAAAAAAAAAACAAAAAAAAAAATTTTTTTCTAAAAAAAAAAAAAAAAGAAGAATGAGAGATTGACAACATATGATCAACATAAATTTGATTTTACGCGCACAAATCAAAACAAATAAAATAATTAGGAGTAGCTAGTGACGTAAATAAACAAACAAATCTATGTTATTTTGCACGAAAATGTATTGTTTTCATTTAGTTCTTGCCATGTTATGGGATGGAATTTTAGTACGGTTCATATAAATATATAGGTGAAATTGGACAATTAAACCTACAGATTACAAAATAAAAGTCACCTCTTATCATATATTTTAGGACTCCTAACTTAAAAAGAATTGTTACCATATAGTTTAAATGACTGATCTCATATATTATAGGAGTCAACATTATAAAAATAATTAAATAATAATTCATTAAAAATAGTAAAAAGACGATTTTGTCTATTGTAAAATCTTTTCATAAAGGGCAAAAAGTTCAAATCACTTTTCTAAAAGTCTTCACACTTTTAATATATTATAGATTATAGATTATATATATAGATATAGATATATATAAATTCATTTTTTTTATTTTTATTTTTACAATTTTGGAGTCATTGAGTATGTAATGAATTAAAATCCATTGCTAAGCAGTAGAATGTGAATGCTCTTTAGAATTTATGCAATTAATCATATTTTGTTTTAAGCCTCGTGATGAGTTTCAAAATACTTGACTAGAAAATTTCCATTGAACTCATGAGTATCAATACCAAAAAAAAAAAAAAACGTAGTGGAAAACAAATTCAGTCAATATAAAAGTACCCCTTGTACTTCAAAGTTAAAATATAAGATATTTTGTTTTTTATATAGTTACTTAATGATAAGAGTGAAATGGAAACAAAATAATAAATTTCTCTTAATTTGTTAAAGTAGTATTTTGGTGCAATATACGAATATTTAACTGCGAGATAGGAATAACAATTTATTCGTATTAAGATTCAACAATTAGCATAATTGATTAGTGAAAATTACCACAACAACAACACATCCAATTAAATCTCACAAGTGAAGTCTAAAGAGTACATAAGTATAATGTACACATGCATGCAAATCTTATTATCCTTATCTTTGTGAGGGATAGAACATTTCAGATAGAGCTTCGACTCGTCAGAAAAGTATCCAATGCAGAATGGCAATAAAAATAAGATAACTACATAACAAGATTATTATTACAGAAAAGATGAAACAAACATGCAAAAAAGAAAAGAAGAAGAAGAAGAAAATACTTTTTATTTAAACTGTGCTATAAACATGAAAACAAACAAATTCAAACTTTATTTTAATTTATTCACAAGTATATTACCTTTTTGGCTTTGAAACTTTGCCTATATTGTCAAAAAAGTTAATTTTCAAGAGTCAATTCAACATTCTAATTACTTAGTATACATGAATTTAAACTTCACCTTACTTCTTTATCATCTCTCTCTATATATTTCATTTTAGATCTCAAAAGTTCTTTGGATTTTCCTATTAGTGAACAAAAAAACATTATATTTTATGGTTACATTAGCTATGAAGTATTAAGATATAAATGACCTTGCAATTGTTTGGAAAAAATGATTTTATAAGCGAAGAAGGGCTATCACTATGTCGCTAAGGATCTTGGCATCTAGTGAGAGAAGTTAGAATGCCATATATTATCACGAATTCATGATGGAGAACGGATTATTAAAAATGGCGAGATATTGCCATATTTGTGCCATGTAAAGAGTTATGTGGAAAATTAATGGATATTGAGTTTAGACACGTCCTACAAATTCAAAACGAGCTCGTCAATGCTTTAGCGACATTGTCATCAATGATTCGACATCCGAACAAGAATTTCATCGATCCCATCAAGGTAGAAATACATGACCAATTATAAGATGTTGGAATCATTGTGCAATATCTTAATCAAATGCTTAGTGGCATGATATAAGCCGATGATCATAAGCTATGTCTAAATGAAATCATTGCATAAAACATCTCAACAAAAATCTCTCTCCCAATCATTAGATCAAGAAGCTAATTCGTTCAGAACTTAGTTGACTGCTTTTATTAAATTGATTAATTGCAAAATTAGCTAAAAATGTCGATTTCGATTGAAGCATTAGCCATGATTGGAGGTGATTATATTAAAGATGGAATTAGCATGGAAGAATATGAAGAACATGAAGCACAAATCCCTCCCCATTTATTACTTGATGATCAAGAAGAAGAAAATTTCTTCTCAATGAAGAAAAATATTCATCAAGAAAATATTCCTACAAAAGAAAAAGATGAATAGTATTCTTTTTGTGAAAAAGATGAAAGTGGAGCAAAAGAAGATTTTAATAATTAGAAAAAATGTTTTTAGGGAATTCTTGGAAAAGAAGAATGTAGCAAATTTTTTGTCGGAATAATCATTGTATAATGTTGCTGTAAGTTGTAACTGTTCTTTTTTGGGGGAAAAAATAATAATTCATTTACTATTTATTTTTTGTATTTAGTATCCCCGAATAATGGCCAAAGTTGCTACGACACACTCCAACTTCACAGGAGGCCTACTACCCCTCTTAACTCAATTTTAGTGTATTCTGGTCACCTTTTGTGCTGGCGTGACACCTTTATTACATAAAATGAGGTCCACGTCAACTAAAAAGGTTGACAAAAGGTGTCACGTCAACTAAATAGGATGACAAAAATACGCTAAAATTTAGTTCGGGGAGGCAATAGGACCCTCGTGACATTAAAGTGTGTCGTAGCAAATTTGGTCATAATTCAAGGATACTACATTTTTTACTCTTTATATCACAATTCCAGCATTATTTGTTATATGTAATTACAACCTCCTTATTGTTAATCATTCTATGAAAAATTCATGTATAATTAATTAGTCCATCAACCAATTCATGTTAGTTGACGGGATCCTTAACGAGAGGTTTCGGATTCAGATCCTAGATACATAATTTTCATTGTTAGAGAACATTTTATGCCTAATATAATATGGGTTTTTCTTAATTTTTATTCAAATTAATTCCAATACGAATATTGGATATCAAACGTAAGGAAATTTAACCTATAAACATATCCATAGAACCCTTATTGCATGCATGATCTTGAATAATGAAAACGAATGAGAGACTTAAATTAAATTATATATATTATTAATTTAAAATTTAGTAACTTAAAAGGATTAAGATCGTGAATTCATAAGTTCTAAATCTATAATTGAAATTGTACACTTCTAATTAATTTTTTTTTTCACTTTTAACTTTGATTAATTATTAAACATGGCAAATTCTACAGGGTGGTAGTCCGTCCGGCCTTGTTGTATGGAGCGGCGTGTTGGCCAGTTAAGAACTCTCATATCCAAAAAATGAAGGTGGCAGAAATGCGGATGTTGCGCTGGATGTGTGGGCTGACTAGAGGGGATAGAGTTCGGAATGAGATTATCCGGGAGAAGGTTGGTGTGACTTCAGTGGAGTGCAAGATGCGGGAAGCACGATTGAGATGGTTCGGACACGTGAAGAGGAGGGGCATGGATGCCCCGGTCCATAGGTGTGAGAGGCTAGCGTTGGATGGTTTTAGGCGGGGTAGGGGTAGGCCGAAGAAGTATTGGGGTGAGGTGATTA
>NW_025851306.1:0-1288 GCF_002878395.1 Capsicum annuum
CCCACCCCCTTCTTTCTTATTCAAACACAAAAATACTTTCATCAAGTTAAAATTAATTTTTTCAAATTGTCTTATTAACAAAAAAAATCAAAAGTAAAAATCAAAAGAAATCTCATTGATGATAAGTGATTCAAAGATAAAATCATCAATTTAATTTAATTTTTATCTAAATTTTGAGGGAGTTGAATTGAAGGTTGAAATGGTGTTCAATGGAGAAAATTTTTTAATAGTGTTTTCATTTTTGTTCATGGGTGGTGTTAATGGAGGAAAATGAATAAAATTAAAGGAAAGTGTTGGTGGAGAATGGATTTGAGGTTGTCAATGGAGGAATTTGAGTGTTGTTGTTGATGATGATTTGAAGAAGAAAGAAGAAAAAACTGTCCATTTTTTATTTTTTATTTTTTATTTTTTTAATTTTAATTTTTTAAAATTTTAATTATATTTTAAATATAATATTACTGAAATTATATTTTTTTAAACAAATAAATGCGCTTTTTTTTAAATGTCACGACAGCATTAGGAGTGAAATAAATACACTTCAAAGATGTGGATAAATAATAAGTGCTAAAGTAAGTTGAGTGAACAAGTTCGGCGAGGGGTGGGGTGGGGGGGGAGGAAATCATGTCTTTTCTCTTTCCGAAACAGTTTATCTTTTCCTCGAAAGGTCTCATTCCTTTCGAGATACGTTGCACATGCGTTTACATGTTGTTTGAAATGCGCACATATATGGAGAAAACTATTCCATTGAATTTTTCGATTAAAACTTCACTTGTTTTACAAGTTTCAAAATAAAATTTATCTAAAAAATTAACTTCATCAATTCAAATCCGAAACCGAGCGAGCAACGACAACAACATGAGGCACCTCTTTGTTCTTACCTCACTATCCATGAGGAGATGTGTTTCTTAATAGTAACACATGAAAGTTTCTTTCTCCCAACAATATGAGACAATTAGTAGACTTATTTTTAAGTACACTTTGTACCCGTTTGGCCATGAAAACTAAAATTTTTCGGAGTTGGAGTTAAAGTTGGAGTTGGAGTTGTGTTTGGCCATGTCTTTTTTGAATTTTCTTTTTTTTGACTTTTGAAAAAACTTTTTTAAATATGATTTTATGCCTCAACTTTTACGAACTATCAAAATCATCCAACTAAAATTTACCTACTAATGGAAAAAGAACACAATTAGCCAATTTTATAAAAGTAATTACATATACATGGCCATATTTAATGAATTTCAATGATGACATATATAATATTTACATTAATAGCCGTTTTCTCATATTTGAA
>NW_025851306.1:1388-2003 GCF_002878395.1 Capsicum annuum
TTTTTTTTGACTTTTGAAAAAACTTTTTTAAATATGATTTTATGCCTCAACTTTTACGAACTATCAAAATCATCCAACTAAAATTTACCTACTAATGGAAAAAGAACACAATTAGCCAATTTTATAAAAGTAATTACATATACATGGCCATATTTAATGAATTTCAATGATGACATATATAATATTTACATTAATAGCCGTTTTCTCATATTTGAAAATTTTAAATATGGATGTTATATTAACAAATCACTGCTTCCTATTTTTTAGGTAACAAATATTATCTTTCATACAAATTTATTTTTTTACAAATTTATTTAATTTTTTATTTTTATTTTCCATTTGTAAAAAATAGGAAATGATTTGTTATTAAATTCGGAAAAAGGCCTAAAATGCCCTTCAACTATATAAAATGGAACAAAAATGTCCTCCGTCTACCTATTGGGCCTAAAATGCCCTTTCTGTCTACCTATTGGACCTAAAATGCCCTTCTCACCTATCTATTGGGTCTAAAATGCCCTTCTCATCTACCTTGGGCCTATTTTGCCCTTTTACTTAGGCAAATTATATGGAAAGACCATCGATAAAACTTAATTACATAAATAATAATACTTTTTC
>NW_025851307.1:0-726 GCF_002878395.1 Capsicum annuum
TTCTAAAATATATAAATATGTAATGTATCATTTGATACAAATGTACCATTTTGTATTTGTATATCAAAATTATCATTCATATTTGTAAATAAAAAAATTCACTTGATACAAATATAATGACAAACAAATGATTTTACAAATACAAATACAATATGTATTTGTATATATATTGCATCTTTATAAAAATTTGAGTTGTATTTATTTGTATTAATAAATACAACTCGTATCAATAACTACAAACAAGTATTCGTGGAAAGAAAATCAATCATTCCTTTTCAATAATTAAAAAATACAAATGATAGTTCACACTTGTAGTTATATGTTATATATCACATTTGTATTTGTATTTTATAGTTCACACTAGTATTTATATGTTGTAGTTCACATTTATATTTGTATTTTATAGTTCACACTTGTATTTGTATGTTATAGTTCACATTTATATTTGTATTTTATAATTCACACTTGTATTTGTGTTTGCTAGTTTGCACAAATGAAAAGAAGGAGAAAAAATGAAAAGAAAAAAAAAGGAGAAAAAAATACAAAAGAAGAAGAAGAAGAAGGAGAGTAATATAAAATAAGGAAAAAATATAAACAAAAAAGAGAGAAAAAATAAAAAAAATGAAGGAGAAAAAATACAAAAAAAGAAGAAGAAGAAAAAAAGGAGAAAAATGAAAAGGAAAAAAAGAAAAAGAAAAAAATGAATAAAAAGAAAAAGAAAAAAGA
>NW_025851307.1:826-1720 GCF_002878395.1 Capsicum annuum
GAAAATAGAGAAAAAAATACACAAAAAGAGAAGAAGAAGAAAAAAAAAAGGAGAAAAATGAAAAGGAAAAAAAGAAAAAGAAAAAAATGAATAAAAAGAAAAAGAAAAAAGAAAAAATAAAAAAGAAAAAAATAAAAAAATAAAGAGAAAGCAACAAAAAAGGAAAAGAAAAACTGAAGAAAAAAACTGAAAAATGAAAAAAAAGAAGAGAATAATACAAAATAGAAAAAGAGAGAAAATACATGAGAAAGGCTGTAAATTGTAATTAGAAATAATTAATAGGTAAGAAGAGGTTATGAATTGTAATTAATTAAAAATTATGCTTTGAGTGGTAATAAAAGCCCAATAATGACTAATCCGGGTAATTTTTCCTAAAATTTATACTTACCAATTGATTTTAGGATTTAATAACCATTATATAGTTGATTTTGAATCCTAAATATTAGGGGTGTAATTAATATTTATTTGTATATAAATTTTTAAAAATTTAGCAAATTAGTAAAGTGAATTAAAAAATATTGTGCGTTTTGTACGTAAAATAAAAAGGTCGTATTACTATAATTTGGATGAAACCATTGATTTTTCCTTTTTCTCCCTCTTATTATATATTTAAGGAATCCTTTTTTAGGTACACACACAAAAAAATCTATCAATATTAATTCTTCATATATTTTAGAATTCCTTTATTTTTATAGATAGTAATCAATAATATAAAAATAATTATAATAATTTAAAAAAAATGAAAAGACAATTTTGTCTATTACGAGGTCTTTTAATGAAGGGCAAAAACTTCAAACAACAATTTTAAGGTCCTTCACATTTTTAATATGAATAGTTTAGGTATACACACCTCATGCGTGTACCTTGCTTTAATAAGTTCAAACGTTACATTAA
>NW_025851308.1:0-1824 GCF_002878395.1 Capsicum annuum
AACATGTAAGATATCAATAATTTTATTGATATAAATGAATTTTCATTTAAAAAAATGGGTAGTAGATATATATAAGATTTTCAGTAATAAGTTGTTATTTTAATGAATATAATAGGTAATTGAAAAATATACTCTAATAACTTAAATGGCTAATGTGATTATTTCTAAAACGTCTTATAATGTATCTATTTACATTACTATAATATGGAACACTAAATAATGTTATGAACATGATTATTGATTGTTTTGGTAATTATGATAATAGAAATTTGTGAAAGTAATGAATAAAGATCATTAAGCTTTGCATTAAAGAACTTTAAGGAAATGACTTTTTAGTTTCTTAACTTGCATAATTGATATACTGTACTTAGAAGATTTTAAAAAGTGAATATTTTAGCTTTATAATAAAGCACATAAATGAAGAAAAAAATAGAGAAAACTCCCCAAAAGGAGAGAAAAAATGCATCATTGTATTTCTTGGCCAAAGAGATGTGTTATATTATTTTATATATTCTTAGCTTTATAAGTATTATAGATTAATTGTTTAGTTAGATATATATAAGATACACTGACATGCAAATATTTACCTAGTAATGATCATTTTTATAAAAATTTGGTGTGTTAAATATTGTGCTTTGAATCTCGACACTCCTTTATATGTGAAGAATTTTTTCAAAAAAATATGGTTATATCATTAACTTTAAATAGGTACAACTTTTATATGAGAAGAGAATTCTCAAAGCATGTGGTTATATCATTAACTTTAAACCGATACATATTTGGATAATTTAGATGTTCAATAATTATAATTTTAATTGAGATGTTTAGGTTAACGCAATTTGCAACTTTAAAAGGTGAGGAGTGACTTAAGCCTGAAAATACGAATATATATGATCCTCTGTGCCAACCCTCTTTTCCTTTTAAACTTCATATTCAAATTTTTAAATTCTATTTCTTTTTGATGTCACATGTTTGCCTTTAGGCTCTAACAATTTCTATACAAAATAATTTGTGAAACATGACAAAAATAACATTAATTTCAATATTACAATAATAAAATATCTACATACTCTACCGATATAATATAATACTTAAAGAAAGATCTATTCATCTCTTTCAAAAAGAAAACAAAATAATAAAATATTATATTCAAAAAGTGAAAAAAGAACGAAAAAATAATTATTAACTACATTTCAAGTAGGGCTGGGCATAAAATACCGAAAATTGAATTACCTAATCGAACCAAAAAATTTGGTAATTGGTATTTGGTATGGTATTAGGGAGTAAAATTTTAATATTTCGATATTTGGGATTGGGTTTGGTAAAAGATATTAATAACGTTTGGTATTCGGTATTTATAAAATATCGAATTTATATATATATGTGTGTGTGTGTGTGTGTGTGTGTGTAAAATACAATATGTCTAACTAGAGGTGTACAGGCCAAACCGTCAAGTCAAACCAAACCGACGAATCAAACCAAACCAAGAAAAAAAATGACTTATGGTTTAGTTTGATTGGTTTGGCGTTTGAAAAAAAAATGACCATTCTTGGTTTGGTTTGGTATTAATAAAAAAAAAGTCAAACCGAACCCGAATTAAACTGACATAATATATATATATATATATATATATATAATATTCAAACTTTTTTATACATAAAATATTAATTATAATCTACTTTTTAAATACTTTTTCAACTAGTTTTAGTAATTTTCAATAATTTGAAAGTAGATGTAGATATATATTTAGATTTGGGTCTTTAAGTTATAATATTTGTCCATTAATTACTAATTAAATGATTGAAAACCCAATATAAACTTAAA
>NW_025851308.1:1924-2843 GCF_002878395.1 Capsicum annuum
ATACATAAAATATTAATTATAATCTACTTTTTATATACTTTTTCAACGAGTTTTAGTAATTTTCAATAATTTGAAAGTAGATGTAGATATATATTTAGATTTGGGTCTTTAAGTTATAATATTTGTCCATTAATTACTAATTAAATGATTGAAAACCCAATATAAACTTAAAACCTAAACTTTTCACTCTTCATCTCACTTTTTAGTTTCAAGAGAGCTTTCCGCTCCTAATTTTTCATAATTATGATTTTTCATTAGCACATGAGTGAAAGCATATTTGATCTAGTCTTCGATCACCATATAATTGTAAAAGCTAAAGAACATAAGAAAACCCAAAAAAACCAAAAAACCCCCAAAAAACCGACTAAAACCTAAATCGAAAAAACTAATTTTATGTTGGTTTGATTTGGTTTATAGTTTTAATAACCGACATGATTGGTTTGTTTTTTAAAAAAAAAAAAATCGAACTAACCGACCTTTGTACACTCCTATGTCTAACCAACTCAATAGACAATAGTATTAGTCAATCCCAAAGAATCTCTTGGACCTTGGTAATATATTCATAAAAAGAAACAAAAGGAATACTAAATAGGGTTTCTATTAAATATACTCTTTGAGGTTTAAATGTGCATTTGGATATTTCCAACTTTAATATGATATTATCAAAAATCGTACCGAATCGAAGTTTACTTTACAGATTATCGAACCGATGTTTATAAGGATGGTATGTGGTATCTACTTTCAAATACCGATTACCGAATTATCGAACCTGAAATTTGAATATACCAAACCGAATACCGAACGTCCACCCCTAATTTCAAGCAAGGAAAAAGATGACAAAAATATTATATATGTAAAGAAAGAAATTATGATATTATAAATTAAATTAGTTCATCTTTAACTTTTAGTGATCAATAAT
>NW_025851309.1:0-3031 GCF_002878395.1 Capsicum annuum
GACTCAAAATTTTCTCCAATCTCTGATTCTGGTTTCAGAACCTGTACTAAACTACCATCATGTATGACCAAAGAGACTCTGATTGCTGATATTATTCATGAGGTCGAAGAGTGGACACAATTTGTTGGTTTGATCACAGACGATCTAATAGAATGGGATATGAGTCATTCTTTGGGTAAATGTACGGACTTCGAGATTGAAGAATATGAATGTGGCACTGAAGTTGCTTGGCATATTCTCCAAGAATTTGTAGATGAAGTTGTTTTAGACCTTGACAGTTCTAGCTAAATTTTGTGGAACTGTTAGTAACTCCTCTTTTTGAGACTTTGTTGCAAGCCTATCAGTGTTGTTCTCATGTGATAACTCTTGACTCAATAATGTCATGCAAAGTATTTTGTACAAATCATTGATTCTGCATCTGATTCGACTTATTGTACTTGTGCTTTTGCATTTATGAATATTAAGAACAATCCCTTCGTGAACATCTGTTTGAAGTAGAACATTACAAACACAAAATGAAAAATGGTTGAAATGTAAGAACAATTTGAAAAGAAACCCAATAAGCCTAAATGGATGCATATGTAGCAATCTGTTACTACCTCCGACCCAAATTATGTGTCAGTCGTCCCAAAATAAATGTCGTCTTTACTTATTTGGAAATTTTTCAAAGGCACAATTACCTTTTTAGCTTTATTGGACGAACTTGACTTTAAATATATTAATAATTTTTTTTTAGTATTTGTTTTTTGAAAGTGAAAGCCTTATCACTTCAATCAAAATTTAAACTTTCAGCCTTTTATTTTTACAGTATCAAAATTATTTTAAACCACAGAGAGCAATTTATTCTTTTTGGTTGGGTAATCCAGTTTTCTTCGACAACTCATTGTTCATATTACTATGATTTCTTGAGTAAAAATTTGATCTTTAAAGCTAAAGTTAAAGAAAACAAGAATTTAGAGGGACCTGACTTTCCACATATATCATCTTACAATTGGAAAAAGTAACAAACACAACTACAAAGATCAAACTTCTTTTGTTTAGAACTGAAAATTGATTGAGATAGTGAGCTACCCAAGAGACAACATCCTTCTCCGTTATTTCCTCTAACGCGTCATATGCCTCGTCAATACTTCACACTCATGGTACTTTGATAGGAGTGCATTTCCGACATAGCACAAGATATGATATCCAACATTAACAAGTCAGTCGTGTAATTTGCTTTCCAAATTCGAATGCAGCAACATCAAGTAAGATAATACTGTATGTCTGAACAAGCAGTATAACAAGCATATTTTTTACAAACTCTAAACATGAGTAGAAACTGTCCATTTCACTTTGTCTTGATGAATGTTTGATCCTTTTAGAAGCACCGTGATCTGAAGTTCACTCCACAGCAAACAGTTAATCTTTCGAGTATTGAATATTGTCGACCTCAGCTTCAACGTACTTCCACTTCACATGTATTACCACAAAAATGAAAATACACAACAAAACAATTTCCTACAATTTTGTTTTTAGTTTCTGCACTTATTTACTCCCGCTCCGAATACTTAGTTTCCAACAAATATCAAGACGATGCAATGCACCTCTCCGAGAGCTCTTCAAGAAGCTAGTCTTCAACAACCACCACAAAACAGTAAAGTTAACAGCCCGACCTTTTCATTTTTTTAGGTAGGTCAACACAGATGACACACTCCTATTTTCTTTCCCACCATTCACAACCTTACGTTTCTCCTTTCTCAACTCTCTCTTCACCGGAAGTACATTGGCTAGCCTATGTTCTATGATATTTCAACATAATCACAGATCATCAGATTGTCAGCTTATGATTAAATGTTCAGTTACTTGACAACAGTGAGAGTGACTCACAGAACACCAAATTTAACAAACATAACATGGAAGTTACCATTGTCTCAATGAATAACATCCTAAAGTGAGGATATCAATACCAAGAAAACTTCAGATGCTAACTTTCAAATACAGTGTACACAAGTCAACGGCCATAAACAGTAAAGTATAAATAGAAAAAACAAATTAATGACATGAAAGAAAAATAAATGTCACAGAAAAAGGATAATAAATTTTATCAAGAGTAAGGATTAAGGAAGACTAAAGTCTCATGAACGTGATAGTGGTAGGATATCTGACAGGAAAAGGGAGCGAGACGACTTTGAACAGGACAAGGAAAAGTATAAGAAAAGTAACATCATACTAATAAATTATGACAATCAAGATAGAATTATTATAAATTGGCAAAATGTGCATGAGGGAAACTTTAATAATAGTATATAAAAAAAAACTTTTTAAAAATATTAAATTCATTTCACAAGAGGTTTGAGGTATGAGGAATGGAATATTAAAAGGAACAGTTTGATTGTTGATACTTTTTTCTATAAGACAACTATAATATCGCGCTGACCTCTTAGATAGTCACTCAGCTAATAGTTATTACCTCAGAAAATCACCTTTTTTCTTGATTCTCAGAAAGTCACTATATTAGAAATCGACTCAGATAATTACACAATCATATCTAAGAAGCTGAAGAAATGTATAAGTTTTAGAGAAAAAACTAACAGTAGAAAATGTGGTAAGTATCATCATAGAGTAGAAATCAACTTTAAAAGTACGTTATATATAATCTTCACAGCTCCATCAACTGTCCTACAGCAATAGAATCAAAACTAAGGGATGCTCAACCACGCTAAGCCTCGAGGAATAGTTTACTCCAACAATACTTGATGATTTACGTAAGACAGAGGCTCGTTCTATAGGTCAAAAGACAGGTTTTGTGCAACATCACGACCCCTTGGACAACTTTTGTGCAGTCATGAGACTTTTTGTCAACCAGATTGCTGTTTCTCTAGACGACATTCCATCATCCCCGAATGGTTACAGCACACCAGCTAGCTCATCGATTTTTTCCTGCTTAAGTAGTCGCGCACAAACCTCCAAAAGAGACTCTAAAGCTTCAGCTCTTTGTTCATTGGGATTACCCCAGTCATCTTTGTCCTCCTTACTAGCTAATGCGGCT
>NW_025851310.1:0-2843 GCF_002878395.1 Capsicum annuum
AACTTTTTCTTTTGATAAAAGGAGAGATGCTCAGGAATCACTTCGTTCACCACGTAGTTGGCAAAATCTGCATACCACGGTAAGTTTTCCACCATAGTTGCTAGAATCTCTTCGTCGGGGAATGCATCATCAATATCAAGGTCGGTCTGCACTGTGTGCTCACTCTCAAGTCTAGATAGATGATCAGCTACTTGGTTCTCACAACCTTTTCTATCCTTTACCTCAAAATCAAATTCTTGAAGCAGTAGCACCCACCTAATTATCCTTGGCTTGGAATCCTTCTTTGCCATTAGATATATTAGAGCTATATGATCTGTATGAACCACTACCTTGGTTCCCAACAAGTAAGCACGAAACTTTTCAAAAGCATAAACAACTGCAAGAAGCTCTTGTTCAGTGACGGTATAGTTCTTCTGTGCTCCATTCAAGGCCTTGCTCGCATAGTAGATTAGGTGAAATAGCTTTTCTCTTTTCTGACCAAGTACAGCACCTAAGGCTACACCACTTGCATCACACATAACTTCAAAAAGTAGAGACCAATTGGGTGCTACAATAATAGGGGCTTCGACTAACTTTCCTTTGAGGCATTCAAATGCCTTCAAGCAATCTTCACCAAAGTAAAACTTTGCCTCCTTCTCCAAAAGTTTGCATAATGGGTTTTCAATCTTGGAGAAGTCTTTAATAAACCTTCGATAAAAACCAGCATGACCGAGAAAACTACGAACCCCCTTCACAGAAATTGGAGGTGGTAGTTTCTCGATAACTTCAATCTTGGCTCGATCAACTTTAATTCCCTTTTCAGAGACCTTATGCCCGAGAACAATGCCTTTTTTAACCATAAAATGGCACTTCTCCCAATTTAGCACCAGATTAAATTCCACACATCGCTGCAAAGCCATACTCAGATTTGCCAAGCATGACTCAAATGAACCACCTATAACCGAAAAGTCATCCATAAACACCTCCAAGGTGTATTCAACCATATCAGAGAAAATGGACATCATACACCGCTGAAAAATGGCAGGTGCGTTACATAGCCCAAATGGCATTCGTTTGAATGCAAAAGTACCATATGAGCATGTAAAAGTGGTTTTATCCTGATCTTCAGGAGCAATGCAAATCTGATTATATCCGGAATAACCATCCAAGAAATAGAACCATCTCTTTCCTACCAATCGATCAAGCATTTGATCCATGAATGGTATTGGGAAGTGGTCCTTTAACGTCCACGAATTTAGCTTCCAGTAATCCATACACACCCTCCACCCTGTAACGGGACTGAGTAGAATTAGCTCATTCTTCTCATTTCCTACTACTGTCATGCCCCTCTTTTTGGGCACACATTGTACAGGACTCACCCATTTACTATCTGAGATTGGATACACCACCCCTGCATCTAACCACTTTATGATTTCTTTCTTCACCACCTCTTGCATAGGTGGATTCAGACGACGCTGATGCTCAATAGTGGGTACGCAATCTTCCTCTAGCTGAATCGTGTGCATACATATGCCAGAAGGGATACCAATTATATCAGCAATAGTCCAACCAATAGCTCTCTTGTACCTCTTCAGAATAGAGATGAGAGCCTCTACTTTTTATTCACCTAAATCAGCAGCAACAATAACTGGCAGTGTATTTCCACTACCCAAGAACGCATACCTTAGATGACTGGGTAGCTCTTTCAATTCTAGCACCAGTGGCTCTTCAATGGATGGCTTCGCTGGTGGTGAAGGTCTATTCTTAAGGTCAAGGTCCAGCTTCTTGGGGGCATAAGAATATGACCCCATTCCTGTCAAAGCATAGATAGTTTCTTCGTACTCTTTAACCTCCTCATGATCAAAGTTCAAAAGCACAGCAGCTAATGGCTCAATAGTAAGCTGCTTCTCTAAAGATAATTCTTTCTCATCCTCATAATAAACATCAGCTATAGAGAACACATTCATATCTTTGGGCTGCTTCATTGATTTACATACATCAAATCGTACCACTTTGTCATTCATCTGAAACAAAAGCTCATTTGCTCGTAAATCAATAAGCACACTTTCAGTTGCGAGGAAAGGTCGACCCAAGATTATGGGCACCTCAAAATCCACCTCGTAATCCAAAATAACAAAGTCTGCAGGAAAAATGAAGGTAGAAACCTTCACTAATACATCATACAAGATACCAACAGGTCGTTTTACCGACCTATCTACCATTACAAGCCGCATGTTGGTTGGTGTAGGATCGCCCAAACCAAACTGTCTTAGATGGCTAGTGGCATCAAATTAATGCTATCCCCCAAATCACATAAAGCCTTGGAAAAATCTAAAGATCCAACCATGCAAGGAATAGTGAAAGCACCCGGATCTGCCTTCTTTTGTACCAGAGACCTCGTGGTAATTGCACTACAATGATGAAAATTATCTGCCAGTTCATAGCTCGCTGCCCTTTTCTTTGTCAAAAGGTCCTTCATGAATTTGGCGTATCCTGGCATTTGCTCCAGTGCCTCCACCAAAGGCACATTTATAGTCAGATACTTCAGCATGATTATGAATTTACTGAACCTGGTGTCATCAGCTTTCTTCTTCAGTCTCTAAGGAAAAGGTGGTGGTGGATTTGGAAGAGTTTTCTCCACCACTTCCTTTTTATATTGCTTCCCATTATCAATCTGTTCAGACTGCTGACATCTAGGTGCAGTATCATGAATGTTCTCATCCTGATCTTCAACTTCTACAGAATCATCATAATCTGCTTCAATAACATTCTCCTCTATACTATCAACCACAGGCTTGCCCTTGGATGGATTTTCCAACACTTTACCACTCCTGGTTGTAATAGCCAAACATGATCCATCTTTT
>NW_025851311.1:0-8531 GCF_002878395.1 Capsicum annuum
TTTTTACTATCACTACCACTGTCGGGATAAAATTTTTAACACCTTTAGTGGCGAGGTTTCTTAATTTATCCATAATATAATTAAACTTAAAAAATTTAAAATACATAAATATAATAAAATTAAATATTCAACAATTAATAAACAAATTAAAAATTAAATGTAAGAGATGGAATGACAATACCAAATTTTGGAAGTATTAGGAGGTTGCGACTTTAAAAACTTCCACTCGTACTTTGTAATTGCAAAATTAAAAAATTAAAGTGAACACTTTAGGAAATTAAATATATAAAATATTTGAGAATTGATATTTGAGAGAGAATGAGATTTAAGAATGAAAAATTGTGGGGAAAATGATTTGAAAGTGTAGGGTATTTATAAGAATTTTTTTGGGGTTAAAAAATAATTTTAAATGATTTTTTTTTAATTAAAATGACCAAAGTAGCTGTTTGGACCCAAAAACAGCTATATAGCCATTGGGCCAACGGCTACTTTGGGCCCAACAGTCCATTTGTTATTTTTTTTTTAAAAATCAGGTCGGTTAACCTGCGGGCCTGGTCCGGGCCGGGTTAACCGGTCCCAAAACCAAAAATAAACCGGCCCGGTACCCGGTACCCTACAACCTGTAGGCTGATTGGGCTGGGTTGACTAGGTAGGCTGGGTCAGCCCTGCCCGTTTGATACCCTTATCTTTGTATAGTAAATATAGTTAAAGACTTAGAATATTTTCTTTGTCTCAACTCTTTGTTTCACTAATATAATTACTCTCTTTTGTATAGTAGATATTGTTGTTGACTTAGAATATTTTCTTTATCTCAACTCTCTCTTTCTCTACTACACACTATAATCTTTCTCACACTTATCATATTTCCTTGTACATACAATAACACACAAGACCACCTCTATTTATAGGTCAGGTATTCATCCTTGTATTGAATAGGAAGAATAAAGAGGGGTGGTAAAGAGGAAAGATCAATAGTCTTTATGTTACGAGAAACTAATGACACTAATAGCCATGAGAGTTACTACAAAATAATAAGAGATGTTACAAATTATTAAAGGCCATATTCTACCACCATTAACAATTACAGTAATGTGGGTAGATAAATAGTCTTGTTGTTACATGTGTTACATACAACTAATGACCATGGAGTTACAACAACTAATGGTCATTTGAGTTACAAGACATAATGTGGTAGATTATGGACAAATAAAGTGTTAGAAGTTACAAGAGTTATCAAAATATAATGACATCACCTTCTCCACTTTATGTCCATAAATTATCATGCAAATTAAGATTTTACTATTAAAATGCATAATAACACCAATATTCCCCCACTCCTTTTAATATTTAAATAATATAATTCACCAATTTAGTTGAAGGGAGACTATTGTGCATAATGAATGTGTGTTCTGCATTGAACCTTCACTTAGTAAAACAATAAACTTTACTCCAGAGTCAGTAGTGGTCTCAGACTTGAACTATGACTGCTTAAGGGAAATAAAGTATTACTGCTTACACACAACAATCAAGGTGTTGACATAAGTTTTAACAGCCAGCGCATTATGGCTAAGCCTATCAAACGGGTCGATTTGACCAGGACCGAACCGGCCCACCATAGCGGCCCGACCAAGTATGACCTTGCCTAATCAGCCACGAGCTGTAGGGTTCTGGGTCCCGGGCTGGGTTATTTTTTTTGGGCCCGGTTAACCCGGCCCGGATCAAACCCGATCCAGGCCCGTCGGTTAACCCGCCTGGAATCGGCCCGATATTTTTTTTTTAAAATATATTTTTTTGACCATTGGGCCCAACGGCTATATGACCGTTTGGGCCCCAAAAATGGCTAAATGTCCATTTAAAATAATTTTTTTTAATTAAAATATTTTTTTAAACCCCAAAAAATTTCTATAAATACCCTATACTTTCAAATCATTTTCCACAGAATTTTCATTCTCTCAAATATCATTCTCTCTCAAATCTCAATTCTCAAAATTTAAATATTCTAAATATTTCCTAAAGTGCTCAATTTAATTTTTTAATTTTGCGATTACAAAGTACGAGTGGAAGTTTCTAAAGTCGCAACCTTCGGATACTTTCAAAATTTGGTATTGTCGTTCCATCTCTTACTTTTAATTAGTGTATTAATTATTGAATATTTAATTTTATTATATTTGTGTATTTTGAAATTTTTAGTTTGATTTATATTAAGGATAAATTAAGAAACCTCGCCACTAAAAGTGTAAATTTTTTTATACCGGAAGTGGTAGTGGTAGTAAAAAGTGTATTACTAGTGGTAGAGGTACTTTAAGTAGTAGATATACCCGTGTGCCTCCGCCTCCGGTACCGCTTAGTCAACCTTTTGAGAAAGAAGTAGGTGCAGGTGCTCACGATATGGATTATGTAGAAGGTCAGGAAAATTGCGGTATAGAAGAAGAAAATGAAGTAGATGCGGTTGATTTAGATGAAAATAATGAAAATATTAGTGAGACACCCGCAGTAGGAAATGCTAATATTAGATCTGAATTGGTTAATCGCCCTCCCCGTTCTCTCTATCCCCCAAGAGCTCATAAAACAACTAGTATTGCATGACAATTTTTTACACGTATATCAGATACTGAGGTGCAATGCAATATTTGTCAACAAATATATAAGCATAAAAGAGAAGGCAAACAAGGGGGTATGGGTATGTTAATGAGACATATAAGTGATAATCACGAAAGAGAGTTACTTATTGCAAAAGGTGGTCAGGATGTTGGTAGGCCAACACAAACTAGAATGGACCCAACAACTGATCAGGTAATTAAAAAGTATAATAAATTGAGGGACCGGAAAGAAATAGCAAATATGATAGCTATGGGTTTTTTGCCTTTCAATTTTGTAACGACCTGAAAATTTAACAAAATATGTGAAATTTGTAGCTTTGTGTGATTTGACTATTTTACCCCTCCCCGTAGTTGCATTATGATATTTCTGGGGTGCGGGAGAGGTTGACATAATTTTTTATGAATTTTGGTATCAATTATGCAATATTGTGGTTTTTATCTCTTCGAGAGCCTTATTTTGGACTAATATGGATATATTTTGATCTGGGCGATAGATGGCCAAACGAAAAATCTTTGGTTCGAATCCTGGTACACCTGAGCTCATTTCGACCTATTGATTGGAAAGTTGGAAAATTAGAAATATGGGAGTGGGACCCATATTTGATCGAAACAACCTCGGATGGAAAATCCGACTTCGCCAATAGATCCAGAATGTTGATTTTAGGGTGTTAGCATATTTGGTATGATTTTATGACTTTTAAATCTCATTTCGACCCTCGGTTTGGAAAATTATAATTTTGGGTTTCGGGGGTCAACTTTGTGAAAACAATATTTTTTTTTGAAAATATGATATCGCCAACGCGTTTGAAATATCGAATTTAGTATGGTTGCATAGTTTGTTTGCATGTATCAGACTCCGAACGAATCCCGGACACCCCGTCGAAGAGCAAAGTGGACTTTAAAAAAAGAAACAACAGCTATTGCAGATTTTTCTGAATGAATATAGCAAATTTTTCACTTTTGATCCATTTTGCTCATGTTTCATCTTGCCTCTTGAGAGTTAAAACCTAAATAGTTTGGGAGCTTAAAAGTGAAGCTTGTGTTGCTTGGGAAGATAGATTAACATCTATTTCTTGATTTTACTACGGATTTAAGGTAAGAATTCATCCATTTTCTTACTAATTTCTTGATAAATTTCTCAAAACTCCAAAAATCTTATAGCATGATTTTAAACCCAAATTTCATTTCTTTCACTTGAATAATATTTTTATCTTATAATTACTAGTTTTTCATCAATTTAACCTTCAAAACAACTCCAATTCTTGAATTTAACCCTAATTTTAAAGATTTTACCTGGTAAAGCTCAAAAATAGTTTTTTTTATTTGAACTCCATTTTTGACTCAATTTAACTTGGGTTTTCAGCTGTAGGTTCCTAAAAATATGGGGAACATGTTTTCGAAGTAAAATTTTGATTTTGCCCTTTTTTTTCGGAAACTTATTTTGGGGGTCCGTTTTGACCCCGAACCAAAAGTAGTCAATATGGGTGTCGTTGGTTTTATTTTGAAGCATAGATTTCATATTTGATATTTTTGGTAGAGTTTGGGATTGTTCTTGAAAAGTAAGGTCACGGGTTCAAGTGTAGCGGATTGATTGTGGTTTTCGAGGTAGGTTATGGCTTAACTCTTTAGACTGGGCTGAGTGGTAAATGATGGTACAAAATGCATGTTAAGGGTGGGAACTAATCATGAAAAATGGCTATCTGTATTGTGCTCGTGTGGGGGCTTATGTGTGATGTAATTGTCGAAATTGGGATATTATGTGATATGTTTAACCATGTGGGGTCCTATGTGATATTGATAGCCTTGAATACATGTGAATAATTGTATTGTGTTTTTTAATGTGGTACCATTGGTTTATTGTGATTATATTCTTACTTTATTGGCAAATGAGACATGTGAAGATTCATGGATGATATGAAAGTAATGAGTGAATATTGACTCATGTGGTTGTGGGAATGTATCATTGTGGTTGGTTGTGGAAATATATCATGTGATTGGTTGTGTAAGTACTCATTGTGATTGGTTATGAGAATTGCATCTTCATATCATACTAATTCATGAAACATTGGTACCACCGTGGCAATATCTGAAAAACACTGGCAACACCTTTTTAAAAAAAATATTGTAACACCTTATAAAACCCTTTTCGAGGGATATGCCGGAAAGGAGATATGAGATATGTGGATTTTATATGGGTTGACGAACCCCCCATAGGTCCTACGTAGGGAAGCTTTAGCTCCGTAGGTGTATACGGGGGTTGTGCGACAATCCCGGAGGTTGTGCGATGACCTCGTGCATCATCATCATTATCATCATCACCATCATATACATTGCACTTATTTTATTGAGTTTATGTTGTGTTGTATTGCCTTATTGACTTGTCATCTATGTATTTTTCTTACCTTCCTTTACTTGTATTTGATGATCTTGTATCTACATGTTCTCTTTTGTTCTATTTATATGTGACATAATGTATACTTGTGTTCTATACCTTGGTGTGTTATTGTAATATATGTGATATATATTAGAACTATTAGTGCAAGCGATTTGGGCTACTGTTGTGGGACATTTTCTGATTGCAGGTGACGTGCCCTTAGTGTATATTTTGTATGCTTTATTTACTAATTTGCTTGGTCGGCTTATGATACCTACTGAGTACAAGTGGACTGTACTCATGCCTACTACGCCCTTTCAGTGCAGGTCTTAGCTCGAGTGCGCCTCAGCTTGATTGACTCGGGCGATTGTTGGAGCTTCCAAGGTAGCGGTTGGATATTCATGCGTCCAAAGTTTACCTCTATCTTTCTATAGTTGTTATGTCTTTATTAGTATTCGGAGACAATTATTATTCCTTTGTGGTTATTTTTTCGATGCATTTGACTCTTGGATTGTATTAGTAGTTCTTACACTATTGACACCTGGTTTTGGGCATGATTGGTATTTTGAATAAGTTCTTCTGCATTGTTATAATTACTTATATGGTTTGGCTTTGTTCTAGAAGCCTTACCATGAAATATTTCTATCTTTTCTTCTTGTTGTATCAGTTTGGGTGATACGCTTACTTGTCAAGGTACGCCACGACAAGTGTCATCATGACCCTTATTTTAGGGTTGTGACAAGTTTTCCTTCTACTGATGCTTTTATTCATTATATTCAAACAATTTATAATCCTATGTTTAATGGTATTCCTAGAAGTACTTGTCGGGCCGATATTTTTAGACTTCATTCACAATATTATTTTTATTTATCTACATTGTTATAAATATTCAATGTAGAATGACTCTAACTTTTTATCTTGGTCATGCTATTAATGAAAATATTTATTTAACCATTACTTGTCACTGGATAGATAGTAATTTTGTTATGCAAAAATGTATTCTAGCTTTTTTGTATGATGAAGATCGTAAATATACTAGAGATTTAATTGTTGATTCGATTGCTAAAGTTGTAGAATTTTATGGTATTAAAAATAAAATCTTATGTATTGCTTTGATAATGCTTCTAACAACAAGACTGCTATTACAAAGTTAAAATCGAAGCTATCTCTGCCGTTACCGAAAATATTTCATGTTAAGTGCGCTTGTCATATGTATAATTTAATTGTAAGAGATGGTCTTGAGTTTTTTGAGAGTTATATGGAAAAAATCCGGTTTGTTGTTGTTTTTATTCAAGGAAATAATAAAAGAAAAAAAATTAGAGAATTTAAAGTTAAATGTGAACAAAATGGACTTGCACCGATATTGATGCCTGAAGAATGTGATACTAAATGGAATGCTATGTATGACTTTTTAAAAACTTGTCATAAATATAGAGTTCCTATTACACTTACTTTTAATCAATATTCTGGTTCATTTGCTAATTTGGCTGAATGTATGCTACATGATTCTGATTGGGCAGTAATTGATGATCTTGTTAAGTTTTTAATTTTTTTATATATAGCTACGGTTGAATTTTTCGGTGCTTATTATCCTACTGTTTGTAATATTTTAGCATAGATAGTTGATATTTCTGGTTGACTCAAAGAATATAAGAATAAAGAAGGTTGCAAAGAAGCTGTTGATGCAATGTCTGCTAAATTTAAAAAATATTTTTTTCCGATTCCCCCTTTTTACTTAGTTGGTGCTATGCTAAATCCGTGTATGAAATATGCTACTATATGCCACTTTAGTACTTTTATTTATTCTAAATTAGAGATAAATACTAACAATGATTCTGATGATGAAGAACAAGAACAACCAGATTTGTGGATGGCTATGGGTGATGCAAATGCTTACATAGATAAATTATATAACCATTATGCTGATTTACTTGATTTAGCTGTACCGACAAATATCACTCCAACTGTCGCTCCTTATCCTCTTGAGGAGCTATCATCTTCTAAAAGGATGGGACATAATGATTTTTCTGATTACTTTTATAATTTAAATGGTTGGACCACTGTTGAGGCGGGAGCTTATACAACAACTTATCAGGAATAGCTTAAGTATTATCTTTGAACGCCACTAGAGGATTGCAAACGACGGATCAACGCGTTGGCGGAAGAATAATGAAACACAATATCCTGTACTTTCAAGATTAGCTAGAGATATATTGAATGTTACAATATCAATCGTTGCATTGGAGAGTACTTTTAGTCAGGGATGACAACAACTTGGAGACAATCTACACTAATTGGGAAACAATGCTATGAATGTTCTAGTTTGCTTTAGAGATTGGATTAGAGTGGAATGAAGAAATCAAGGAATGGAGTTGGAGCCGAACGACAAACAGAAACTTGAAGAAATTATGACTTCAAGGGAGAACTTAGCAGAATCAAGTCCAATGCATGGTTTTGCCCCCATTGACATTGACTATCCTATGCAAGTTCCCGTTCATATTAACATGGATGAGTTGAAAAAAATGATGAAAACTTGGTAGATTTTTCATTCATGTACATTATAAATTTTGAATCATTTTGCAATTAATAAAATATAACATTCTTTCACTCCTTAGTCCTTACTTTGTAATTTTTTCCATTTAATGATTTAAATTGAATTTTTAGTTTAAAGTAAATACTTCATTTTAATATATTACTAATTTACTATCAAGTGTTATTAATTTATTCTATTAAGTAGCATATTTTTTAAAGTAGTACATTTATTGAATGGTACGTATATATGTGTATATATTTTCTATAGACTCTAAAGTAGTATATGTTTAATGTATACATGTGTATATGTTGAATAAATTAGTATATATATCATTATATTGTAGTATTTATCTTGGAGAATATTTTTTAAAGTAGTACATATATTGAATGGTACGTATATGTGTATATATAAAATATAGACTCTAAAGTAGTATATATTTAACGTATACATGTGTATATGTTTTATAAATTAGTATATATATCATTATATTGTAGCATATTTTATTTAAAGTAGTACATATATATTTAATGGTACGTATATATGTGTATATATAGAATATAGACTCTAAAGTAGTATATGTTTAATGTATACATGTGTATATGTTTAATAAATTAGTATATATATCATTATATTGTAGTATATATCTTGGAGCATATTTTTTAAAGTAGTACATATATTGAATGGTACGTATATATGTGTATATATAAAATATAGACTCTAAAGTAGTATATATTTAACGTACACATTTGTATATATTTTATAAATTAGTATATAACTATATATAAACTGTGTGTATATATTGTAGTATATTTTATTTAAAGTAGTACATATATATTGAATGGTACGTATATATGTGTATATATCTTCTATAGACTCTAAAGTAGTATATATTTAACTTAAACATGTGTATATGTTTTATAAATTAGTATATATATCATTATATTGTAGTATATATCTTGGAGCATATTTTTTAAAGTAGTACATATATTGAACGGTACGTATATATGTGTATATATAGAATATA
>NW_025851311.1:11531-22419 GCF_002878395.1 Capsicum annuum
TTACAATACTCACTCAATTATTCCTTTTTGTTTGACTCTGACGGTCACCCTGGCGGTCCGTTGCATGACTGGCGGTCCTCCAGTTCACTCGTCAATGCCCTTTTTTTGCTATTTTTCCAAGTTTCTTCTTCAGCTAACTCTTTGACCTAAAAACACTAAAATCCAGTATTAAATACAACATTGGTTGCTTGAAAACATACAATTATCCCTTGAAAAAGATGTAAAATATTTCTTCAAAAGACAGAACATCAATACCCTCAACTTAAGAAAATTGCTTGTCCTCAAGCAACTCAGCACCAAATTGCATACATGAATAACACAATGATAGGCAATCAACTATTGAACTAGATTTCATACAACCATTCACTTGTTATCTCTCTTATATGGGCTCAACACATCAGGATCTATAATTGGCATTGTTTATAATTCAGCACACACATAAACATGGATATAATATCCCATAAAGATCATCAAAACTAAGTGTAACTCAAGTTTCCCTTACAGTCAATGAAATCCACCACTAATTATATCTTGAGGATGAAAATCAAGACTCTCACACTCATCAAAGAAGTTACAAACATAGCATACACACCCATAGGCTTGCCCTTATCATATAATGCTCCCTTATGGTCGACTCTTAAAGATCAAGCTTGTCTTTCTCAGGCTTGTAATGAGGCTTCGGGGATAGGTAAGGACAAATTTTGAGAGGAGTGACTCAATATTCAGACTAAACTCTCTTTGCCCTTGGATTCTACTCACTAAGGCTACTGCTTTACCAGCTCACTTACAATCTCTATTATTCATTCACACTTTGCCAGAACCCTCATTTCTAAATATATATAAGCATCAACCACCCTCAACTTATGTTGATACAGTCAGTTAAGGTGCATAATATCTTAAATAGATTAGGTCCAGGTGCTTTATTTTTCTCTAAACTACCTTCTTATTAAATGGCTAACATCCTGATAGTAGCCACCCTTAACTTGGGTATTTTACCTAAATTAAGGTGCACAATGTCCAATATTGGACCAGGGCCAAAGTTAGGTGTTAACAACCTAAAGAGAGCTAATTAGAGTTATTAGGAATGAAGAAAACTAACATAAGCTCAAAAAGGGTTCAAAAATGGAAAAGTCTTTTTGGTGGGTAAGTTATTTCGGCTAAGTGGACTGAAAATAAAAGGGGGCCTGCTATCCTATCCTATTGACTCAACCACAAAACAACATCAATGAACCAGGTAAGTTCTAGGTGTTACACTATACAAGAACTAATACAAATACTCGCACACATAGGCAACTGATTCAAACTTATTCTACTACTCTTAGGATTTTCATCACATGATCATGCATATTTTACATGTTAATGCCAATTACAGAATCACCAATGGTTGTTCAACCTATGCTAACTGACAAGTGAAAATAGCCATACAAACATGATCATAGTCTTATGCATCATCCATATATACAAGTAATGCTAAAGTAAAAGACACTTTCATAAATAACATTAACAACACAATTACTTAGGAAAAAAAATGCAATCCTAGACATACCTGTTCTACTAAATAGCACACGGGAGGAAAAGAACACAGGAAACAAAAACCCCTGTGGTACAAGTACATCCACCCCCACATAAAATAATGTGTTGTCCTCAATGCATATAAATAAAGTACAGAGGAGGGGAATACTTGTAAAGCCTCTTATTTAGATGAGGCATCAGTGAAATATGGTGAGGCTCCAGTGGCCTCACCTTCAGCAATGTTGACCCCTGTGGTGGTAGGGGTACTCATAATATCTTCCTCTGGAATTGGAGGTATCACATCTTGAGCTGGGTCTGAACTGGGCCCTTTTACTTGGGCAAAACTGGTAGAAACTCCTACAGCTTCATCTGCTGCCTTCTTTTTTCTTTTCTCTTTATCTCTCCCTGACCTTCTTATTTCTTTCCTCATATCATACTGTTATTTCTCTTCCGGTGTAATTGCTTCTCGCCTTTGTCTTTCAATGGCTTCCCCATCAAGTCAACAATACCTTTATATTCATCACTTATCACTAGAGCAGGGTAAAAAATAGGCTGTTGTGGCTGCTTGTTCTTCAACTATGCTATGTCCGCCTGTGCTTGTTTAAATTCTGCCATGAAATTTGCAAGATCTGGAATGGACATCACATCCAGCCTTTTGTTGATTCTCTCTTCCATATTGTTCATCCTAATCTAAATATTTGGAAATAGACGGATTGCCTCAGCCATAATTTGATCAATAAAAGTCTTGAATTATGAAGCCCATATGTCTAGCTGCTTCGTAAACTTCTTCTGCAGCTTAACCGACTTGGCAAAATTTTCCCATGTCAACCTGTACTTTGAATAATCTATCCCACCCATTGGCGGCATATATTCTAATCTTGTAGATATACTAGGTGACATATAATCAGGCGGTACATAAGTAGTGATGGGCAATGACATACCTGTGGGAATTTCAGCAGTATCAGGGCTAGCGCCGACTGTGTCTAGTAGGCTGGAGGTTTGTTAACTCGCATCTCAAACTTTGAGTCATCTTTTGATTTCTTAATGTCCTGCCTATGTGTATATCTAACTGCATTATCAATTCCTCAAATCAGAGGTACATTAACCTGCCTGTATAAATCCATGATTAAACACGGGAACGGTAGTGTGCTTGCCACTTTGTGTGTCCTCACAAATATTTCACTTGTAATGATTTGGCCAAAATTGATCTTCAGCCCTGAAATCAAACTTGCCACCAGCACAACCCTGTGACTATCCAAATTGGCATCACCTTCTGTTGGTATCAATCTCAATTAAACAATGGCCCACTAGAATTTAGCCCAGAAGATAAGAGAGGATTTAGCAATGCACTCTCGCGGGTTGGTTGCCCAGGCGGGGTTGCCATCATTAGTAAGTAGCCCAGACAACCAAGGCCTTTGAGTGGATGGTGAATTTAGATGATACTTAAGATTAGGAACTGCGGACGGTACCTCAGAGTCAGGCCCAAACAATATCATGTTGATTGTTTGAGCTAATATATCAATGTTAACTCCTTTCATCGAAACTGATTCTTTGTTGGGAAAGTCTAAAATCTTTGAGCCCTTGGGATAATCTTTCTCTGCCAGTGCCAAGTAATTGGTGAAAAACTCCCGTACAAGATGCTGTTGATATGAACTGAGAGGTTTGACCATCTAGGCTAACTCATACTCATTGAATCGCTGCTCCAGCTCTTGATATTCATGCAACTCAGAGGTCACTATCTGATACTCTTCAGTGATTGTCCTAGTTGAAGTGGGTTCCAAGACATCAAGGTATTTGTCCCTTGCACCTTCGAATTGCCATCTGAGTACCTCTCTTGTTTGTAGATCCTTGCTCTTGATCACATTGGTCTCATCATTTTCTGTCTCAACAGGTCCATTTTTTGCCTTAATGGGGTTGGGGTTAGATGTGTTAACCCCTTCCTCATCTAGGCTCAAACTGGTGCTACTAATTCTGCTCTCACTCTCCTCTTCAAACTGGGAAAGTGTGTGGAGTGTCCTATCTCATTTTTGAGTATTTAAGGCAGGTGTCGCCTCAATCTTAGCCGGCTCACCTCTTCATCTTTGTTATTTACCACCACCTCTAGTTAAAGGAAGATTTCTTGCCATCTTGCCTTGATGGTGTAGTACTTCACTACTTTGACTTGCAAATTCAGATCAAAAGAACACTCAGAGCCTTTTTAAAAAATTATTAACTTGTGTTTTGATGAGAGGGAGAGAAGGATGATGTTGTTTAATAGGGAAAAAAAGGAAGAGGGAGAGTCCTAAGAGGAGATAACTGCTCGCAGATACTTTAAGTACAGAGGAAGTTAAATAGTTGCTGGATTTGAAAGGGTAGCAATGTTTGTAATTGCTTCTTCTTATTGGTTTAAAAGCCTTCGGATCAGATGCGGTCAAATAAATAAGCCATAAAGTTAAACCGACCCGACCTGTATTACTAGGATTAAGTTAACGGTTGATATGACGATCCGTCAAGTGTCTGACGGTCCACCAGGTTGACCATCGCGGCTTACCATAAACATACAAATCATGCCTTGCTACGATAGTTGATTTGATGGTCCGTCAGTGATGCGATGGTCCACCGACTTGTCTATCAATCTATTCTAGTATCCTTGAATTCCAGCTTCATTTTGATGATGGAAGTGATGGTCTGTCGAAGCAGCAACGGCCTACCAACATGACCGTCAAGCCTTATCCAGAACGTCTATTTTTGGCCATGGCTTTGACGGTTCCAGTGGCGGTCCGTCGGGTCCTTGACGGTCCTTCAGACTTTCCATAGCCCCTTATTAACTGTAGAGACTCCTTTCTTTCTGCATTCTCAGTCCTGCACACTTCACAAACACATCAAATTGTACAAAAGCAATAAGCAAACTCTAACTATGATTACAATAACAATTTATGGGTTGCCTCCCACTAGCGCCTGATTTATTATCGCAGTACGACTTGGTTATCTCGACTACTCAGACTTTATCAAGATACACAGTGGACAATACTTTTGCATCATCGGTTAGACCAACATAGGTCTTGACTCTTTTCCCATTAAGTTTGAATAGACTTCCATCTTTACTTTCAAGTTACACCACACCTGATGGAAATACTTGACTTACCTTGAATAGTCCAGACCATCTTGATTTTAATTTTTCCGAAAAGAGTCTAAGTCGAGAGTTGAATAATAACACCCAATCACCAGATTGAAAATCTCTCTTTTCTATTCTCTAGTCATGTTAATTCTTTATTTTTTATTTATACGATTGGCTCTTTTTTAAGATCCGAGACAGAGTTCGTCTATCTTATTTAACTGTCCTAACCTTAACTTAACTGCTTCTTTCCAGTTCATGTTGAGTCTTTTAAGAGCCCATAAAGCCTTATGCTCTAGTTCGACCGAAAGGTGACATGCTTTGCTATAGACCAGCGATATGGTGACATCCCAATAGGTGTCTTGAAAGAAGTTCGATATGCCCATAAGGCATCATCGAGCTTTTGAGACCAATCTTTTCTTCTTGCATTCACCATTTTAACCAAAATTACTTTTATCTCTCGGTTCGAAACTTCCACTTGCCTACTTGTCTATGGGTTATATGGAGTAACAACCTTATGCCGTTTCACACCATATTTCAACAAAGCATCTTAGAACACTCGGTTGTAAAAATGTGATCCATCATCGCTTATGATGGTACGTGGTACCCCAAAGTGAGAGAATATATTCTTTTTAAGGAATGCAACCACTCTCTTTCCTTTATTATCGTCCAAAGCGACAGCTTCCACCCAGTTCGATACTTAATCAACGACAACCAATATGTATTTCATCCCATAAGTGCTCACAAAGTGCCCCATGAAATTAATGCCTCATATATCGAACAACTCAACTTCCATCATTTTTGTCATAGGCATCTCATGGTGCTTTGAGATTGACCCTTGTCTCTAGCATTGTTCACATCTTCGCATAAACTTATAGGTATCCTTGAATAAGGTCGGCCAGTAATAATCACTCTACAATACTTTCCTCGTAGTACGGTCACCTGTTTGGTGACCCCCAACTGAAGAAGCATGACAAGCTCCCTGGATATTCAACATGTCTACCTCTGGAATACACAGTCTGATAATATTATTCGCACACTGCCAAAATAAATATGGCTCATCCTAGAAGTAGTATTTAATATCATGCAGGAACTTCTTCCTTTGATGAAAAGATAGATTCTCCGGGATGACTTCACTTACCACATAATTTGCAAAGTCAGCATACCAAGGCACTCTTTTAAGCGCAGCAGCTAGGACCTTCTCATCCAAAAAAGTATCTTCAATTTCAAAGTCATCCTCGACTACTTTATCACCCTCAATTCTAGACAGGTGATTCGTGACTTGATTTTCACATCCTTTTCGATCTTTGACTTCAAAGTCAAACTCTTGTTAAAGAAGCACCCATCTGGTTAACCTTGGTTTTGCATCTTTCTTTGCCAAAAAAATCTTTAGGCAGCATGGTCTGTATGAACCACCACCTTAGTTCCCAACAAGTAAGCATGGAATTTCTCAAAAGCATAAACAACTACGAGAATTTCCTGCTCAGTAACAGTGTAATTCTTCTGTGCCCCATTTAATGCTTTGATTGCATAGTAAATGGGGTGGAACAATTTTTTTTCTTCTGGCCAAGCACAACACCCAGTGCTACTCCACTTGCATCGCACATGATTTAAAAAGGCTTAGACCAGTTTGGAGCAACAATAATAGGAGTAGCAACAAGCTTCTCTTTAAGGCATTCAAATACCTTTTTGCACTTCTCATCAAATACAAACTTAGCTTCCTTCTCCAACAATTTGCATAATGGATTAGCACTCTTGGAGAAGTCCTTAAAAATTAGCGGTAGAATCCATCATGATCCAAGAAACTACGTACTCCCTTCACAGAGATGGGAGGAGGTAATTTCTTTATCACTTCTACTTTTGCCTTGTCAACTTCGATCCCTTTAGCAGAGATTTTATGACCAATAACAATGCCCTCATTCACCATGAAGTGACATTTTTCCAAATTAAGCATAAGATTAAATTCTTTGCACCGCTGCAACGTCCTACTCAGATTCACCAAGCATAGTTCAAAAGAGTCACCCATCACTAAAAAGTCATCCATAAACACCTCCAAAGTTTCCTCCACCATTTAAGAGAATATAGACATCATGCACCATTAGAATATGGCGGGTGCATTACATAATCCAAATGGCATCCACTTTAAAGCAAAAGTACCATACGGGTAAGTAAACGTTGTCTTCTCCTGATCCTCTGGAGCAATAAAAATTTGGTTGTAGCCCGAATACCTATCCAAGAAATAATACTAACCTCTTCCCACCAACTGATTAAGCATTTGATCCATAAAAAGGCATTGGGAAATGGTCCTTCAAAGTCTATGAGTTGAGCTTACAATAGTTCATACAACAGTCATTCCCTCTTTCTTGGGCACACATTGGACAGGGGTTACCCACTTACTATATGAAATTGGGTATACAACTCCTGCGTCCAGCCATTTAATAATCTCCTTCTTAACCACCTCTTTCATTGGTAAGTTAAGACGATGTTGGTGCTCAATGGTTGGTGTGCAATCTTCCTTAAGATGAATCTTGTGAGTGCAAATACCTGGAGAAATACTAATGATATCATTAATAGTTCATCCTATGGCCCTTTCATATCGTCTAAGCATAGAGACAAGTGCCTCAACCTGGTGCTCACCCAAATCAACATCAATAATCACAGACAAAGTATTTCCATTGCCTAGAAACACGTACCATAAATGTCCTGGAAACTTCTTTAACTCCAACACCGGTGGCTCTTCGATAGATGGCTTAGCCAGAGGCCTTGGTCAATTTTTCAGATCTAAGTCCAGCTTTTTGGGAGCATATGAATAAGATCCCATTCTTGTCAAAGCACTCACTGTCTCTTCGTACTCCTCAATACCTTCACTATTAAAGTTCATCAAGACTGCAGCCAGAGTTTCCACAATAAATTTCTCCTCAATTGAAACCTTTTACTCGTCTTTATAATAAATATCAATAATGGAAAATACACTTATCTCTTTGGGTTGTTTCATAGATTGTCATATATCAAAGCAAACCACTTCATCATTAATCCTGAACAATAACTCATTAGCCCTCAAATCAATAAGGACACTCTCGATTGTGAGTAAAGGTCTACCCAAGATTATGGGTACCTCAAAATCCACCTCACGGTCTAAAATAACAAAGTCTGCAGGAAATATAAAGCTTGACATCTTTAATAGAACATCATACAATATCCCCACTGGCAGCTTCACAGACCTGTCTGCTATCACCAATCACATATTTATAGGTACAGGGTCTTCCAAACCCTACCTTTTATAAACAGCAAGTGGCATCAAGTTAATACTCACTCTGAGACTGCATAAGGATTTGGTAAAATCAAGTGACCTAATAGTACAAGGAATGGTGAACGCTCCTGGGTCAACTTTCTTTTGTACCAAGGATCTTGTCGAGATGGAGCTACAATGGTGAAGATTATTCACCGGTTCATAGCTAACTATTCTCTTTTTCGTCATGAGATCCTTCATAAATTTGGCGTATCCTGGCATCTACTCTAGTGCCTCCACTAAAGGCACATTCATCGTCAGTTGCTTTAATATTGCCATAAATTTTCTTAACTTTATGTCATCGGCTTTCTTCTCCAGTCAACGAGGAAAGGGTGGTGGTGATTTTGGAAGAGTAGTAACCACTGCCTCCTTCTCCTTTTTCTTCACTTTCTCTAACTCATCAACCTACTGATGGTTAGATGTACACTCATTACCATCCATCTTCTCAGACTCCATTGGATTGGTTTTATTATTATCTACCTCTTCTTCGATCATATCCTTAATCACAGCCTTGCTCACAGAAGGGTCAGGTAATACTTTACCACTTCGAGTGGTAACTTCCATGCAAGAGCTATCATTCTGAGGATTCTACATGGTATATCTAGGAAAGGTACCGCTCTTTCACTGATTAAATACTACCAAGAGTTGTCTCATCTGCTGCTCCAACTACTTAAAGAAGTTGAGTGTGAATTTACTAGCTGGCTCATGGAAGATAAGTTACTTTTCATCATTGTCACCCCAACATTGGTAGCCTTAACTCCCTTTAATAGTTTCTCCATCATGTCCTCCATGGATATCTTGCCTGAACTGGTAGATGCACTATCCTAATTTCCAAGAGGTATATACAGTCCACTCATGTCATTTTTGTTCTTCCAACTCCTTTGGTCCCTATATTTATAGCCAACCTTATCATAATAGTTTCAACCCTGATTCCCTTGGCTATTGCCTTGAAAACCCCCTGATTATTTAGATAGTTCGCCTCCTACTCAGAATCAGAATCAACCCTGCCTTATGATCCAACAGCTTTTACCTTTTCAGACTTATTAGATAATAAATATTTAGTAAGCAGGTCCATCTGGGTTTTCATATGCACCATATCCTGGTCACATTCCTCCTATTTCTTACATTACTCCACAAACATACCACTAGACATAGTATGACTTGCTACCACAGGATCCCTAGTATGCCAAGCTCTACTCGTCTTAGTCAATCGTTCCAACATATCTGTCACCTCAGTGTATGTAAGCTCCAGGAATGCTTCTTCTACAGTATTGTTTACAGTTGGTTTAGTGATGGATTTTAAGGCTCTATAAAATGTCTCCATCAAATTCTCATCGGTTATCTTGTGGTTTGGTCACTGTGTAAGCTTCTTCTTGAATTGCATCAAAGTTTTATGTAATGCTTCATTCGGTAACTGTCTGAAGTTTCTTATCTCGTCCATCAATTGTAACATCCTGGAGGGTGGAAAGAACTTTTATATGAAAGCTCCTTTCAGTTGCCTCTAGTTTGTTATCGAATCGGGCACCAACTCATTCAGCCACATTATTGCCTCTCCAAATAGAGACAGCAGGAATAGTTGAAGACGAATTGTATTTTGTCCGACACCCGAATTGTCAAAGGACTTGCAAATGTTGATGAAATTCACCAAATGCATGTTTGGGTCATCTCCTGGAAGTCCTCCAAACAACCTCTTAAGATTTAGTAGCCGTATCATTATAACACCCCAATTTTCTAAACCGAAATGCTACACGGTGCCTATGACCCCGAAGGACCACAAACTAAACCATGACTGATATCTGTACTTGTACACTGCATAATATACATGAAGAATGCAGAAAATATGAACAATAGGCCATAAGGTTCAACTGAATAAAGAATCTGTCAAACCAAACATCCATGTGGGGTAACGAATACCTAAAACAACTAAATCTGAACTAAATCTTAAAGCCTCTATGTATTGTCTGAATAAGGAGATGAAGGAACATGTCTCCAACTAACTCTGTAAAACTAAAAGCTAACTGAGATAATAAAAGAATCAAATTATATCATCCTCGAATAAAGAGGACTCACTGCAACTCTGTATACTGTAATGCTACTGCTACTGCAGATCTAGAGCTTATGTCTCTGGACATATGGTGTAACATGAAAAGAAAGCACCATAGCTCAAATACATCAGTATGTGGGGATGTACTGAGTATACGAGTGAGGTAGGCTAAATACAAAAGGGTTTACATGCATGAATAATGCTAACTGATTGACTGATATAAACATGAGAATGCAAACATGCATGCATAGTAACTGAGATCGTGAATGAGTGATAGCTAAATCTGTATGCTAATACATGGTTTAATAATAACTAATCATGACTAATACTATAGTTCTGGTAACATAGGTAATTGTATCTGACAGTCCTAAATCTGATGGAACTATCTAAGTTCTGTACTGTAATTAAATTGACTGTATCTAACAATCCTGATATACTAAAATCTAAAGAACTATTTGAGTTATTTTATTGAGACAGATGCAGAAATTATGGGAGGTAATTATTTAACCGACATGCCCCATATGTGCCGTTATAGCTAAGCCGGGGTCCAATCTCTGCCCTGATTAGAAGGGTGTCAATACTGCGCCATTGGTAAGGATAACGTGTGAGCAACCCTATATAACAGGTAAATCTAGTGAGAACAGTGGGAACCCGCATATAACAAGTTAAGCCACCTCATCTACCCTCATATAAAAGGCTATGATGTCTCAACCTATGCTGGCTATATAGTTTTGGAACGCAAGGATGACTGCTAAGAATCACACCCTCATATAACAGGTGCGTTCCCATCCTTGGGTTTGCTCGGTGCTAACTTCTACTCCCATCTGAAGAGACTGAACATGAGTAACTGACTGTACCTGGACTGAACTTACTAAATTCCATTAGCTGACGAAATATTTTTGATATCTGGTAACTGACTGAGATCATGAGGTTTTCCTGAGTCACATGA
>NW_025851311.1:25419-47312 GCF_002878395.1 Capsicum annuum
AGATGATAGATAATGAAACACCATGTAATCTGACCAACTCCCTGATATAGAGTTTGGTGTAATCCTTGGCTGAATAAGAAGTACGAGCTAGAAGGAAGTGAGCTGACTTGGTCATTCTATCTATAATGACCCAAACTGAATCATGCTAATGACGAGTGTGAATCAAACCCATCACAAAGTCCATGTTCACTTCTTCCCACTTCCAAGTAGGAATGGTAAACTCCTACATGGAACCACTAGGTTTCCGATGCTCTATCTTAACCTGCTAACATATAGGGCACTTAGCCACAAATTCCGCAACATTTCTTTTCATCCTACTCCATCAACAGATCTCCTACAAGTTGTGGTACATCTTAGTGGCCCCTGGATGAATAGAGTATCGCGCACCATGCACTTCTACAAGAATTTGTTGCCTCAAGTCATCTACACCTGGAACACACAGATGACCCTGACAACGAAGAACACCATCTCCCCCTTGGGAGAAAATCTCTAGTTTCTGATTTTGAACTGACTCTTTTATCTTGACAAGGCTAGGATCGATGTCTTGCTTCTATTTTACCTTGGAAACTAGAGATGACTCTGAACTACTCTGAGAACATACACCACCTTATGAAGAGTCAACTAAGTGAACGCCTAGTCTGGCAAGCTGATGGATCTCTTGAGCTATCTTCTTCTTGCTATCCTCAACGTGAGAAATACTACCCATGGAGAGTCTACTGAGAGTTTCATTCACAACATTGGCCTTTCTTGGATGGTAAACGACACTTATGTCATAATCTTTCAAAATCTCTAACCACCTTCTCTGACGAAGATTGAGATCTTTCTGAGAAAAGACATACTGGAGACTCTTGTGATCTGTGAAGACATCAATATGAACTCCATATAAATAATGCCTCCAAATCTTTAAGGCAAATACCACGGCTGCTAACTTAAGATCATGAGTAGGATAATTCTTCTCATAGGGCTTTAACTGTCTAGAGTTATAGGCTATGACATTACCATGCTGCATGAGGACACAACCTAAACCTACTCTGGATGCATCATAATATACTACAAACCCATCTAAACCATCTGGAAGAGCTAAGACTGGAGCTGAGGTGAGTCAAGTCTTTAATTCCTGAAAACTTTTCTCGCATAAATCTAACCACTGAAACTTGACCTTCTTCTGAGTCAATATGGATATGGGAGATGCAATAGGAGAAAATCCCTCGACAAACCATCTATAATATCCAACCAATCCCAAGAAACTTCTAATATCTAATGGAGATACTGGGCGAGGCTAGTTTCTTACCGCTTCAGTTTTCTGAGGATCTACCCTAATTCCATCACCGAAAACAATATGGCCAAGGAATGCTACTGATCTTATCCAAAACTCACACTTACTAAACTTGGTGAATAATTGATGATCTCTGATAGTTTGAAGAACAATTATGAAATGGTCTAAATGATCACGCTCTGTACGGGAATAGACCAGGATATCATCTATGAAGACTATGATGAACATGTCCAAATACTGCTTGAACACACGGTTCATCAAGTCCATGAAAGCGTCTGGAGTATTGGTAAGACCAAAGGACATGACTAGAAATTTAAAGTGACCATATCGAGTATAGAAAGCTGTCTTTGGGATGTCACATTCTCTAACTCTGAGTTGATGGTAGCCTGATCTGAGGTCTATCTTGGAAAATAACTGGCACCCTGAATTTGGTCAAATAGGTCATCTATTTTGGGAATTGGATACTTGTTCTTGACCGTAACTTTGTTGAGTTGGTGGTAATTAATACACATTCTAAGAGAGTCATCTTTCTTGTGCACGAATAAGACTGGTGCACCCCATGGAGATACACTGGGACTGATGAATCCCTTATCTAAGAGATCTTTCAACTGATCTTTTAGTTCCTTGAGTTCTGTTGGTGCCATTCTATATGGCGGAATAAAATGAGGCTGAGTGTCTGGAAGTAGATCAATGTCGAAGTCTATTTTTCTTTCGGGAGGAATGCCTGAAAGGTCTTCAGGAAAGACATCTGAATATTCATTAACCACTGGAATAATTCCAAGCTAGGAGATTCGGAACTAGAATCCTTAACATGCACGAGATGATATAGATACCCCTTAGAAATCATTTTCCTTTCCTGAAGGTAGGAAACAAGCTGACCCCTGAATGATGAAGTACTACCCCTTTACTCTAAGACGGGTTCATTCGGGAATTGAAACTGAACTATCCTATTTCTGCAGTCGACTATGGCATAGCAGGAATAAAGCCAATCCATGCCGAGAATGACATCAAAATCAGTCATCTCTAATTCGACTAAATCTGCTGACATGGATCTCTAAAATATCATAACCAAGTAGTTCCTGTATACTCACTGAGCTATAATGGTTTTACCCACTGGGTTAGAAACTGAAAAGGGCTTTGCTAAAATTTTGGGACTGATTTTGAAATCGCTTGCTATGTATGGAGTAACAGAAGACAAGGATACACCTGGGTCTAGCAAAGCATAAAAATAAACATGGAAAATCTGTAATGTACCAGTAACAATATCAGGAGAATTTTCCAGATCCTGTCGGGTTTGAAGAGCATAGAGTCTATTTGGGTGTTGCCCATTAGTAGCACTGGAAGTGGGACCTTGCTGGTTCAGGCGCTCGAACCAAGATGTGGAATGATTCTACTGACCCTGAGGACCTGGATAAGGACAGTCTATAACTCTGTGGCCTGGCTTGCCACAATCGAGACAAATGCCACTACCCGTTCTACACATACCCTATGGTGCTTACCGCAGGTCTGACATTGAGGATAAGTGCAGGTACTGCTAACACTGCCCTGAGATTTAGAGACTGGTGCTCTATATTTGTTTCCATCTCTAAATTTTAGCACTGGGGCACTGGCAGAAAAAGGGGATGGAGCTGCTAACTTAGGATGAAACTACGAACGATTTCCTCCCTCTAATTTAGGCTGAGCAAAACTGAAACTGCCTGATCTTGCTCTCTTGTTCTGCCTCTTTCTAATCTTAACCTTCTGCTCCTCTATTTGCTGGGCATGGGTCAGGAGTCTGGCTAAAGTCATATCACTATTCATCATCACAGACCTAGACTCATTTATATGCTATCATTCACCCCTAACATGAACTTGCTCATCTAAGCCCTGCTGTCTGTAACCACATGAGGGGCATATTTGGCTAATTGAGTAAATCTAAGAGAATACTCCTTAACCGTCATATTTCTCTGTCTGAGGTTGATGAACTCAAGAACTTTGGCCTCCCTCATCTCTTAGGGAAAGAATCTGTCTAAGAAAGCCGTGACAAATTCCTCCCACTCAATAGGACCTGCATCTCTACCCTCTCAGACTTCTATTATTTGTACTAAGTATGAGCCATATCTTGCAACTGGTAAGCGGTTAACTCAGCACTCTCAATAAAAGTAACACCCATGATGTCAAAGACCTTCTGGACTTGGTCAATGAATTCCTGAGGGTCTTCATCAGACTTAGACCCAAAAAAAAATGGAGGGTTCATTCGGGTGGAGTCTCGAATCCTAGCTACGGCTGAGTTGACCACTGGATTGGTTAGAATAACTGGTGGCCATTTATTCTGGGCAGCCACAGACTGAGAAAGTATGGTGAATGCAGTCCTAAACTCCACATGAGAAACATGTTCGCCCAAAGGATCTTCGGGCTGAGGAGCTGGTTGGTTTCTCCACTTTGGAGGCATATTCTGAAATAAGAGAAGAATGGATTAGACTAAGATTTTAACTTAAGATTATGCTCACTAGCACGACATGAATACTGAAATAAAGGAAACTGTTCCTAAAACATCTTATAGCCTCCTGCAAATAAATGTGGCGTGCAACACACCTATGTATAAAACCCTAGTAGATATGGCTTTCAGACTTCCTAGGACTCTATTGAACCTTAGGCTCTGATACCAAGTTTGTAACACCCTAATTTTCTGAATCAGAATGCTACACGGTGCCTATAACCTCAAAGGACCACAAGCTAACCCATGACTGATATCTGTACCTGTACACTGCATAATATACATGAAAAATATAGAAAACAAGAATAATAGGCCATAAGGTTCAACTGAATAAAGAATATATCAAAACATAACATCCATGTGGGGTAACAAATACCCAAAACAACTGAATCTAAATCAAAAATGAATACAAATCTAAACTAAATCTGAAAGCCTCTAAGTACTGTCTGAATAAGGAGATGAAGGAACATGTATCCAACTAACTTTGTAAAACTAAAAGGTAACTGAGATAATAAATGAATCAAATCATATTGTCCTCGAATAAAGAGGACTCACTAGAACTCTGTATACTGGAATGCTACTGCTACTGTAGATTTGGAGCTCGTGTCTCTGGACCTATGGTGTAACATGAAAAGAAAGCACCATAGCGCAAATACGTCAGTACGTGGGGATGTATTGAGTATACGAGTAAGGTAGGCTGAATGCAAAAGGGTTCACATACATGAGCAATGCTAACTGACTGACTAATATAACGTGAGAGTGCAAACATACATGCATAGTAACTGAGATCATGAATGCGTGATAGCTAAATCTATACACTAATACATGGTTTACTGATAACTAATGATGATTGATACTGTAGTTCTAATAACATGGGTGACTATATCTGACATTCCTAAATCTGATGGAACTATCTGAGTTCTGTACTGTAATTAAATTGACTGTATCTGACAGTCCTGATATACTAAAATCTGAAGAACTATCTAAGTTCTTTTACTAAGACTGAAGCTGAAACTGTGGGAGGTATTTATTTAACTAACATGCCCCTTATGTGCCATTATGGCTAAGCCGGGGTCCAATCTCTTCCCTGACTGGGAGGGTGTCAATACCGCACCACTGGTAAGGATAACGTGTGAGCAACTCTCATATAATAGGTAACTCTAGTGAGAATGGTGGGAACCCTTATATAATAGGTTAAGCCACCTTATTTACCCTCATATAATAGGCTGCGATGTCTCAACCTATGCTGGCTATATAGTTCTGGAATGCAAGGATCACTGCTAAGAATCACACCCTCATATAACAGGTGTGTTCTCATCCTTGGGTTTGCTCGGTGCTAACTTCTACTCCCATCTGAAGAGACTGAACATGAGTAACTGACTGTACCTGGACTGAACTTACTAAATTCCATTAGCTGACGGAATATTTTTGATATCTCATAACTGACTGAGATCATGAGGTTTTCCTGAGTCACATGACTAACTGATTTCTATTGATTCATGGTTTGATTTTGGAGATCGTGAAACATGTCAAGGCTCTAGGCACAAAACTATATTTTTTGGGTACAAGTACCCCCAGGACTTGATGAAAGGAAAAAAACGCACATGGCTGACTTGAGTATGTGACCAATATTAATATTCCATAATATCATAACTTGGAAAATTCCATGAAGTGCATGGATATCATGCATTTTGTACATAAGTAGGATTTGCAAGTAAGCATGGAATAATCTTATAAGACTAGTTCATGAACATTCCAACAACATTTACAAGACACAATATCAACATGAAAATCATTGGAACATAGGGGCATATCATGAATCCTTTACTTAGTCATAATTTAGCTATATTGCATGATTTCTAGTTCCTTATGCATTTTATCAAACACCTTGCATGCACTCTTTTAAGGCATAGGTATATTTATCAATTCGACCATCTTAGTCCATCCAAAATTTATGGGTTTCAACTAACCTATTCACATGATTCATGAAAACACATCAAGATACAACCTTGAATCCAAACAAAAATCATCAATATGAATATAGTCATAATACGACAAGGAAATCACAATTTATAATTTAAAACATGATTCTTGAGCTCCATGGATGAAAGAGACCCATGGATGAACACTACGTATACCTTAGTGATTGAATCTTGAAAGAGATCTAATGTTTCTGAAGGTTCTTGAAGAATTCCTTAGGCTTGCTCTTGAGGAGATAATCTTGAGAGAAAACCCTAATCTTGTGATTGAGAGTGTATAAGAGAGCTTTTTGAGATGTTTAACTAAAGAGAATGGAAGATAATATGCTCCTTGAGGGTTATAAGTCATGACAAGTGAAGGAAAAAGATCAAAACACCCTTACTAAAACATCCCTCAATTGTTGGGAAAAATAGCTGATGATATTCGTGACAAGCCATCATACTGGTGATAGGTCATCACGAATTGTCGTCAAAAAAAGGTAAAATCTTGTTTTTTTGGTTAAGGTTGACGACAATGGTGATAGGCCATCACAGCCATGATGGCTTGTCACAAAATGTCATCACTGGGGGTGAAAATCTACCCAGGGCTGACGACATTGGTGATAGGCCATCACGGGCCTGATGGCTTGTCACGAATGTCGTCACTCAGTTTCCCAGCCTGACATACCGGAGTAAAATGGGCATAACTCCTTGCTCCGATTTTGGATTTAGGCAAAATTGATATCGTTGAAAAGATAATTCAATTATATAGCTGTTGGTGGGTCATGATCTTAGAGATTAATATCATAACGGGACATATGCTCATTTGAAGCTGACTATACCAATATCCTTCTCAAGAATTCAATCGCTACGGAAATGTTTTGATTCGTCTATTAGCTAGGGCACTTTTAAGGAATTAATATGCATCAACCTTCATCATAGCACTACCAAAGCACTAAAATTTATTACTCATGAGTTTGAAGCATAATCCTAAAAATGTCTGAACTTTTGGGGTATTACAATCATGGTGCAGTGATATTAAACTTCACCCTAGGTTCTAATGGTGGTGGGATGATTTCTACGGTCGCACCAACCTTAAATAAATTTGTGTCATCATCCCCATCAGGTGTAAACTGTATAGCGAGTTGGCGGTTTGCTCTGCCTCTAGCTGCCCAGTTTCTCTTTGTAGCCACCTCTACATTCTTCGTATACCTCCTATTTGCTGGGTTGATCAAATCATCATCCCAAATATTCTTCATTAATATTAGGGTCATTAGTTGGTTGACCGTCATTCTTCCAATCAACCTGTTCTCTATCCAAGGTGGCTAGTCTATTAACTTCTTGTTGTTCTTCTATTTTACCAATTAGATGCGGTACAAGATTGAAAGGTAATAATGGTTCTCCTGAACTTCTGGTGTATGACATAAACAACAATGAGCCTGTAATTAACCAAAAACAATAAATAAAGGTAAAATTTGAGAAACTTGACCAAAGGTCAATTAACAATCACAAACTTAATTGACAACCATATTCTCTGACAACGACGCCAAAATTTGATACGCCCAAATTACAACTCTCATTAGAAATTATAAGCAGTCGCTGTCAAATATAGAATCCAACTAGGTTGGGGTCAAATTTCATAGGGAATACTGTTCAAATTAAGTGTTATGGTTGTTAACAGACTGTTGATCGAAGGTTCCTGAGTAAGGGGGTTTTGAATTTCTAACAGTGTTTAAATTGTTGTAACAAATAACGTTCTAGCTAGTGAATTTTATTACAATACTAGTTCAATGGGATCAAACAAACTAGATTTATGTTCACCAAGATGTTCAAATAGATAAGGTTGTGAATTCTCTTAAAGTCCCAATTTACAATTTCAATTGCAAGAGTTATTGAATGCTAAAGTTTACCCCTTTGTTTCTCAACCTCAATGGGTAGTTTACCTTTTAATTCTTTTGAACTCAAAGAATATATGAATTTATTCAATTAATCTCTCATGTGAGTTAATCCTTGTTAAGTCATTTACTCATAACCCAAAGGTTAAGGCCTTTAGACTTGATGTAAACTCCTTTTTTCCCCAACATATACTTTTCTTCTTAGATAAGTAATGTTCTTGGGTTCTCCCTTCAGGTTTGAAACCAAGAAGGGTCATTAATATGAAGAAGGGTATATACAATCTCAATTACATAAGAAAATTAAGCATTCTCACAACCCCAATCAATTATTTACATCAAGTCTCCCATAACCCTAGTTGTGGGAATTTAGCCACACATCTCAAGAGAAGAAGAGAAAATCATTGTGTTCTTCATAAATGGATTCAAAGAATTACTTACAAAGGTTACAATAATTGTTCTTCAATTTTTAATGAAAATCTAAATAAAGATAACTAGATCCACAATTCTAGCTTGAATTATAGAGAATAATACGTACAATGAGTTTTCTAGTTGGAAAATATGATAAAAGATAACTAAATAAAACCTAAATTGGGTATTTATATGTTCCTAGGTACAGAGGATTTAAAATTTAAACTTAGAAAAGCTGTGTCCAAGTTGACGGTCACTTCGATGGCCTATCAAAAGCCTGACGTTCCATCGCGTGGACCACCGCTGATGGTCCCAAAATGCCATGTTATGGTTAAGTTTTGATGGTCATGTTGGCATACCATCGCTGGCCTGGCGTTCAATCTCATGGGCCGTCGCTTGGTCCTCTAGAAGTTGAAGTTTTGTTTTAGCTTGACGGCCAAGTTGGCGGTCCATCCGGGATCCGATAGTCCGTCACTTAGAACTTCAAAGGACTCACTCAATTATTCCTTTCTATTTGACTCTGAAGGTCACCCTGGTAGTCTGTTGTATACTGACGGTCCGCTATTTCGCCCATCAGTGCCCTTTGTTTTCTACATTTCTAAGTTTCTTCTTCAGCTAACTCTTTGAACTGAAAACTGTAACAAAACATGAATCTCCTTAAAATTATTGGTGTAATATACCACAATCATAATAATTATAGTGGCAATAATAAAATTAACAAAAAATAAAGAAAATAATATAATCTTCTTCTTGCCTGAGCTGCGAATATCTCGCTTTATTTAAGGAGATTCAAGCCCACTGCGGCATAATCCACAATGATCCAATAGTATATCTCATGACTTATCCCCTCCAGGATACAACAGCCCATCAATGATGTACAACTCAAACAACTCTGAATTAGTTGAAGAGTCCAAATCTATACCATAAAAACACTTTCCTTCAATATATATTTACTCTCTTTGTATAGTGAATATAGTTAAAGACTTAGAATATTTTCTTTGTCTCAACTCTCTCTTTTACTACTACGCACTATAATTTTCTTCACACTTATCATATTTTCTTGTACATGCAATAACATTCAAGACCACCTCTATTTATAGGTGAGATATTCATCCTTGTATCAAATAGGAAGAATAAACAGGGGTCGTAAAGAGGAAATATCAATAGTCTTTAGGTTACAAGAAACTAATGGTACTAAGTCATGAGAGTTACAACAAAATAATGAGAGAATTTACAAATTACTAAAGGCCACATTCTACCACCTTTAGCAATTAGAGGAATATGGGTAGATAAATAGTTTTGTTGTTACATATGTTATATGTAACTAATGACCATGGAGTTACAACAACTAATGGTCATATGAGTTACAAGACATAATGTGGTAGATTATGGACAAATAAAGTGTTAGAAGTTACAAGAGTTATCAAAATATAATGACACCACTTTGTCCACTTTATGTCCATAAATTATCATGTAAATTAAGATTTTAATATTAAAATGCATAATAACACCAACAACTACTACTGCCATAGTTACATCACCGCCTTCATTACATCTACCACAAACTACCTTGAGATAATAATTCTCTCTCCAATGACTTATTATAATAATCCTCAAAATAATTTTTGGATTTTTATGCCTTTTGATGATTTTATTTCTCTTCATAGTTGTATTATGGTATTTGAGGTATTCTGGAGTGGGCGACATGGTTCTCCAGGTGGTTGATTAAGTTCTAGATGAGATTTTGATTTTAAAAGATTTTGAAGTTGATAGGATTGACTTTGCTCAATATTTAAATTTTTACATGTTGTATGAGAATTCCATCAGTTTCATTAGCTTTAGAATGTCATTTTTGAGTTTGTAGCAACATTGGTTCGGACCCGAGTTGTTCAAATGCATTTTGAGTCGTTAATTGAAAAGTTGGCTAATTATGACATAGAGGTGACTTTGAAGTTGACATTTTCTAATTATTAGTTCACATTTTCAAGTCACTGCACTTAACCATTTTTAAGTCACTAGTTCACTATTTCAAGTGACTACACTTAATAATTTTCAAGTCGTTAATCTACATTTTTATGTCACTACACTTAACCATCTCAAGTCACTAGTTCACATTTACCATTTTCAAGTCATTTCACTTAACCAATTTAAAGTCACCAGTTCACATTTATTATTTTCAAGTCATTACACTTAACCAATTTTAAGTCACTAGTTCACATATTTAAGTCACTACAATTAATCATTTTCAAGCCACAAGTTCACAGTTTTGAGTCACTACATTTCATACTTTTGAACATCAAGTTCAAAATTTCAAGTCACTACACTTAAATCATTTTTAAGTCAGAAGTTCACAATTTCAAGTCACAATATTTCACCATTTTCAAGTCGCTAGTTCATATTTTCAATTGTAGTATAAGTCAATATCTCAACAAATTTAATAAGAAAATAAGTAGAGGTATCGCATGTCCCTCTGATACCATATAATCATCACAAAACTTATGACTTTCAAAGCTTTCTACAGTAAATAATCCCACCATAACACTACAAGACTTAATATAAGACTTTTTGGACAGCATACAACTCACCATACTAGTCGTATGGCGAGGGTATGGGTCAGGTGACCCAGTCGTATGTTGTCCAATATTGGGTGGTGTTGGGTGGTTGAGTTTCTGGAATAGGTATGACTTGGGTAGCTATGAGTCATATGGTGGGTGATGGGATGTATGGTTTGATTTTTCTTCACTTAATCTGAAACTTGGTAACTTAACTTAGATCTGAGTACGAGTGGCTCACCATGGGTCATGAGATAGGGTATGAATGTTATAGTCCAACTCGTATGATGGATAGTGTCAACCCCTCTTAACTCTTCCAGGGGTATGTTTTATGGGTACTAATCATATATTGGGTACGAATGGTACTTAGGAGTCATAGGTTGGTCAGTGTGTGGGTTGAGATTCTGCTTAGGATACAAGTGGGGGGTACCACTCATACCCTAGGGTACGGATAGATGGGGGTGGTCATACCCTCCTACGGGAAATTAATACAGTTTAAGTTAGGGGTATTCTGGATATTTTCCCTTATAACTCCTTGGAACCCCGTGACTTAAAACACCTTTTTAAGGTTTCATTAACCTATTTTCAATAAATCAAAAACTCTAAACTCTCTCAAAATCTCTCAAGGCTCTTGGGTTTAGAAAAATATAGGGTTTCCTTCAAGGTGGTCAATTGAGGCTCATAGGGGTGATTTCTTCTCATCTTCTTCTCAATCTAAGGATAGATATTTCTCCCTCATTGTTAGTTCCAACTAAAGGCATGTCTTATGAATTGATTTCATGGCATAAATATTACATGGTTTTGGGTTTTCAAATATATGTTGGGGGGTTTTGGTTACAATGGGTGGTTATGGCTTTCCCATGTATTTTAATTATGGTTTTTATGTTATTATGGCGGTTTGAACATTGGGTTGCATGGGACTGATTAATTGGTACTTGGTTTTGGGTTTGGAAATACTATTCCACCAATATGTTTGATAAAATGCCTATGAGAATGCTTTTATTATATTGTTGGAATTTTAATGGAACTATTGCATGGTTTAACTTGGTAATGAAACCCTAAATGGTTTAAATGGTTTGGAAAGGTTAAATGGTAAGGTCTTTGGGATTATGGTTGGTCAAATTAAAAACCTTATGGGGTTCAAGGGAATCCCCCAAGCAAACTTAATAATGAAATACTTATGGGGTGCATGGGACTCCTCCAAGTAAACTTGATAATGTAATCTATAGCCTTGGTTAATAATAAATGGAATTGGTGATTTGGTTGTGTGGTAATGGTTTTAAATGGGCAATAATGGTGGGGTATGATATCTAATGAAGGTGTGAGTCCAATGGATGGACACTGAAAACTCATGTTTGCTGACATAGGAATTGGTCATGACGACCATATATGATATTTATGGGGTACATGGGAATCCCCTATGTACACTTGTACATATGTATCATGTAGAGCGAAGGATATTCGAGAATCCTTTACTCCTATGGTATCTTTGGTTCGTGTGGCTACATGCATCGGGGCTTGTTCAAGGGGTTTACACTAGACCCATATAGCTTGTGGGTGGTTCTAGGACAGTTAAGCTACACATACCCACGTTAATGTTTTTAAAGACATGCTAAACCCAGTTACCTTTCCCAGAATGGTTATATATATACATATGTATGTATGTATATATGTGTGTGTGTATATGTTCATATGTATGGTTGTCAATGCATATGGTTGGTTTACTTGGTTTTAAAGGTTGACATTATTTTATCCTTATCCTAAGTACTTGCTAGTGTTCATCCACTAACCCGTCTTTGAGCAGCTGTTCCCCACGCAATGCAGGAACCAGTCATTCTTCTCTTCATGTTTAGTGATCAAATTCGGGATTAGCTATTGGATTGAAGCGGTGAGCTTCTAAATTCTTGAAGGATTTTTCTAATTCTTTCCTGGACTACTTCTTTCCTTGAGATTTGAGGTAAGCAATGGTAGAAGAGTTTATTAATATGAAGTAAGGTAAGATATCTATCAAGAAGTATGCCCTAAAGTTTTGCAGTTATCTTTGTATGCTCTGGAGATGGTTTTTAGCATGAGAGATAGAATGAGAAAGTTTGCTTTTGGATTCCCTAGAGCTTTGATATTGGAGAGTAAGGCTACCTTATTAATCAAGGACATGGATATTTACAGGTTGGTTGTGTACATACAACAGGTAAAGGAAAAGGAGAAAAAGTAGGCTGAGATAGAGAAGAGGCAAAGCAAGAAGCTTAGATTCTCTGAGAAGAATGGTGGCCAATAGTAGAATGGCAGGGAGGTGGTAAGTCACCCAAGAAGAAGCGGGGCAATTCTAGTTCGTACTCGACGGATAGTGCTCCCTACCCAAAGCCGTTGGGTGACAAACATTTCCAAGGTAGAGATAACTTTAGGGAACAGGGTGCCCAATCTTAAGCTAGTGGGGCCCAGTCATCTCCATCATATCCTCCTTATAGGTTTTGTGGTAGATTGCATCAGGGTTTCTGTAATGAGGGAGGGACAGGTGCGTCAACTGTGGTCAGAAAGGGCATATGCTTTGAAACTGTCTTGTTGGTAAGGTTGCCTCTAGGGAACACAAGGTTCCAATTGCCTCTTCTTCAGATCTGGCACCAAAAGGTACACCATCTAGTTTCAAAACTGGTCAAAAATGTCTCTAGAAGTTTGAGGCATCGCCTGATGTCGTGATTGGTATATTGAAACTCTTTTCCTATGATGTGTACTGTTTACTTGATTCGGGGTATACTCTCTCTTATGTGACCTCATTTGTGGTTGTCCATTTTGGTTTTAGTTCGGAGTGTGTTTTGGACCCTTTTTCTATTTCAACCTCGGTAGGTGACTCTATGATTTCTAGAAGAGTCTATAGTGGGTGTGCAATATCTATTGGCAGTAAAGACATTGTGGTAGATTTGTTTAAACTAGATATGGTGGACTTTGATGTCATATAGGAGATGGATTGGTTGCACTCATGCTGTGCTTCTCTAAACTGTCGGACCTGTAAGGTTGTCTTTAAATCCCCTAATGAGCCAGTTATTGAGTGGGAGGGTAGTTCCCTAGCTCCTAAGGGGAATCCATACTTATCTTAGAGCTTAGAGGTTAATCTCTAATGGATGTCTCTATCATCTAGTCCGAGTTAAATATTTTAACCCCGATAGTCCTTCTTGCATTTTGTTCTGGTGGTGAATGAATTTCCTGAGGTTTTTCCTGATGACCTTCCAGGTGATCGATCTTGTTTCGAATACTCATCCAATTTCTATTACTCCATATAGAATGGATCCAGCTAAGTTTAAGGAGCTTAAGAAGCAACTCAAGGATCTCTTAGATAACGGTTTCATCCGTCCTAATGTATCCCTATAGGGTGCATCGGTGTTATTGGTGTGTAAAAAGGATGGTTTCCTTTGGATGTGTATTGATTACTTATAGTTGAATAAGTTGATGGTAAAGAATAAGTATCCTCTTCCAAGGATAGATGATTTGTTTGATCAGTTGCAGGGTGCTAAGTTTTTCTCCAAAATTTACCTTTGATCTGGGTATCACCAGTTTATGATTAGGGAGTTGGACATCCCTAAGGCTGCCTTCTGCACCCAGTATGGGAACTTTGAGTTTCTAATTATGTCTTTTGGGTTGACCAATGCCCCTGCGATATTCATGGATTTGATGAATAGGGTCTTCCATCAGTTTCTGAATCTGTTTATCATTATTTTTATAGATGACATTTTGGTGTACTGTAAAAGTGAGATGGATCATGCCGATCACCTCTGTATTGTGTTGCAGACATTGAAGCAGTAGTAGTTGTATGGAAAATTATTAATATAAATTCTGGTTGAATATTGTCTCCTTTTTGGGTTATATCAAATCTAGTGAATGGGTCATGGTGGATCGACAGAAAGTTACAGTGGTGAAGAAGTGGTCTAGACCCATGACTCCAACCGATATTTAGTGCTTCTTGGGTTTAGCTTGTTACTACAGGAGGTTTGTAGAATATTTTTTGACTATAGTTGTCCCGTTGACTAAAGTGACTCAGAAGGAGGTAAAGTTCTTGTGGTCGGATGCTTGAGAGGGTAGTTTCGAGAAGCTGAAGTATAAGCTAACTATGGTTCCAGTCTTAACTTTTCCTGAAGGCACTGATGGGTTTTGGTCTACTGTGATGAATCCCGTATGGGACTTGATTGCATTTTAATATAGTATGGAAAGGTGATAGCGTACGCCTCTAGACAGTTAAAGGTACATGAGAGGAATTACTCGACTCATGACTTGGAACTGTTAGTTGTGGTGTTCGCATTGAAAATATAGCATCACTATTTGTATGGGGTGCATGAGAGGAATTACTCGACTTATGACTTAGAACTATTAGTTGTAGTGTTTCCGTTGAAAATCTAGCATCACTATTTGTATGGGGTGCATGTGGATATCTTTTCCGATCATAAGAGCCTGCAGTATGTGTTTACTCAGAAAAGGCTTAACCTTATGCAAAGAAGATGGCTTGAACTTCTCAAGGATTATGACATGAGTCTTTACTACCACTCAGGTAAAGCTAACGTAGTTGCTGATGCTCTTAGCAGGTTATCCATGGGGAGTCTAGCTCATATGGATAAAGAGAAGCAGGAGTTGGTGAAGGACATTTGCTATTTGGCTAACCTTGGAGTTTGCCTCTTAGACTCTAAGGATAGAGGTGTATTAGGGCAGGAAGTGGTGCAGTCATCTCATGGTGCTCAGATCAAGGAGAAGCAGATGCTAGATCCTGTCTTGATAAGGATCAAGGGTGATGTAGGTGAGCAGAAGGTGGTGGACTTTGAGATTAATGGAGATAGTTCTTTGCGGTACCAGGGGAGGTTATCTGTTCCTGATATAAATGATTTGTAAGAGAGGATCTTGACTGAGGCGCATATGTTATTCATCCTGGTTCGACAAAAATGTATCATGACCTTAAGGAGATATATTGGTGGAACAATATAAAGAGGGATGTGGCTAATTTGTGGCCAAGTGCATGGTGTGCCAACAAATGAAAGATGAGCACATGAGGTCCGGAGGATTGTATGAAGAAATTGTTATTCCTGAATAGAAGAGGGAAATGATCAACACGGATTTTATTACCGGACTCCCTTGGTTTCAAAATTAATTTGATTTGGTTTGGGTCATCGTGGATAGGATGGCAAAGTCAGCTCACTTCTTGCCAGAGAGGATTAACTTCTTGGCTATGAATTAGGCAAGGTTTGTACCTCTAAGATATTGTGAGATTGCATAGGGTACCTATTTCCATCATCTTAAATCGTGGTACGCAGTTTTTATCTCACTTTTTGATAACAGAATCAACCCACAACACATAAACAAGATACAAAACACAAGAGAAATTGAGGACCCAAGGATACCAAGTCTCGGCCAATCAATAATAACACAAGAGTGACGAGAGATCAAGGTGTATTTCACACCAAAACAACAACAACAAGAGATGTGCAACAAGATGACAAGGAACAACATCAACAAAATGAAAACAACCCAACAGATTCACTAAACAAGAGACAAACACTTCAAATGATTATAAGGAGATAAAGATAGTTAGTGAGACATAGACTCCTATAAGAACTAAGAACCTAAGTGTATCTCAAACAGTAAGACCCTTAACTAATGTAAAAGCAACACCAACACTATTACAATGACACAAAAGGGAGTCCACCACTCAAGCACCAACGTTTCTAGCCAAGTTTTGTAACTCAAGTGATTCCACACTTGAATTAGCCCTCATTTCGGTTTTGGCTTTCCCAAGCCCTACAATTAAGGTGTTACACACTCTCGAAGAGAGAAGAAAGGATGTTTCAAGTTTGTCTTTCTACAACATTCAATAACTAAGATAAAATGACCTAACATTGGTCTATTTATAAACTTATTAAAAGATAAAGTGAAAGGTCCAAAAAGAATTTAATGAAAGGAAGCAAAATGAGGCCCTTGGAGTGTATTTAGGGGAGGCTTTAGAGTGTTCCAAAGCCCTCTTCAAATTTCAAATTGTACACTCCCTTGGATTGATTCAATGCATACTCGCGTATACCTATCTTCATGATCATGCTAGTATTATCCTCTCCATCTTGAGAGGAATTTGACCTCAAATTCATCACTTCATCTCATCAATTTGGCACTTCACACGCATCATCATACGACCAACATTTATATTTTGCACCTTGATAACACTCAACTTACACCTCAAATAAATGCAAGGCAGTCATCGTCAATATATTTACCCAACTTTGGAGTCGGGGTCGAATCCATGATGAACAATGTGACTGGCGATCAAACTAATTTGAAACTACAGCTACAAGTTTAATTTAAACAAATGATAGAAAAAGATAAAATTTAGGAGTTTTAAATGGTTAAACAAAAATTGAAAAACACTTCAATTTAACAATGTTATGGGACACTAGAGTTATGGTTACCAAGATGCTTACATAGGTTGGGTTGCAAATCACTTTAGAGTTCCAATTGACACTTCAATTGCAAGAAGAGTTGAATCCTATTATTTACCCATTCATCTCTCGACCTCAGTAGGTAGTGTATCCATTAATTCTCTCAAACTTAAAGGATGTGTTTGCTATTCAACTATGTTCTCATGTAGGAAAATTCGGTTAAGGGATTTGCCATTAAACTAAAGATTAAAATCTTTTGAGTCCATGTAAACTCTTTCTTTTCCCACATACACTTTCCTCTCGGACAAGTGATGTTCTTGGGCTCACCTTTCAAGTTGCAACTAAGAGAGATTGATACATTGCTCGACAAGCACTTTTCTCTCGGACAAGTGATTGTTTCATTGAACTAACCTACAAACACTTTCCTCTCAGACAAGTGATGTTTGTAGTGCTGACTCTATTAAGTTGCAGCCAAGAAAGATCATTAAAATAAAGAAAGGTTTATACAACATCAATTTCTTATGGACATACATTAGATTCACAACCTAAATTAGTATTCACATCAAGGTTCCCATAACTCAAGTAAAGAAAATTAGCTATTCATGATACAAAGAACAACAATATGTATTGAAATCATAATCAAGAATAAGTAATAAATCATACCCACAATCAATCTTCAAATAGATGATGTTTACAAGAATGTTAGGAACCCTCAATGAGAGGTTTCTCTCCTTTTCCGCCTCCAGTAAAATTGTTCAGGTAGATAAATTATGAATAATGAATCAAAAACCCTAAAAGATGCTATTTATACTAAAGCCTAGTTAAAGAAATAAAATAACAAAATTAATAAAATTGTTCGGAATAGGTGACGTCCAGGCTGACGCCGCATCAAGAAGTTGACGCCCTATCACAGATGGCGTCAAAGAGGCTTTAGTTGCCTTCAGGTTCTATCTTATTACTACTTTGATGCCACATCACTGGCATCATCAGAACTGCTCCTCAAACTGTAACTCCCTGGTTAAGGCAGACGCCAATGCTGATAGGCTATCATGAGGCTGACGACTTATCACAGAGGTCGTCAACTATGTTTTCTTCTAGTTTGCTCAGATTTTCAACTCTTTTGTTCCATTGTTGTTTATTCTCATTTCTTTTGCCTTTTCATCAGTAAACACATCAAAACAACAAGAGTTGCTTCAGAATTCATAATTATTTTAAGCTAAAAAGCATTAAATGTGTTAGCTTTTGCTCACACATCAACACCCTCAACTTGAAACAATTGCTTGTACTCAAGCAACTACATAACACCATACTACGATGCTTAACCAAGAGACACATAAGATACCTATCACAGTTGATTATCAAGTTTAGCTCAAAATTCATGCCACTCTCCACGTTTAATTACTTATTCCATGAAGATTAATAATGTGACCCAAAGGAATCAAGATATGGCATCAATTCAGCAACAATAACCATGCATATGTACAAGTTACACTACCCAAATAAGTAAACAGCTAGCAATGCAACCGATGTTCCCTTATAACAAAGAAGTCCCTCCTCACTCATATATGAACTCAAGCATGTCAATGCATGGATGGTCAAGAGACACTCACTCTTATAAAGAAATTCCAATCAATGCATGTCAAATACCATATGCTTGCCCTTATTTTCATTACCAAGGTGTCTAAACAGATAAGTTAAGATCACTATAGGTCTTTTCTTCGGCTTGTAATGTAGGCTAAGGGCTGGTATGATATTCAATGGAAGTTAGAGTGACTAATACTCCTTGGCACTACCTTAACTTTTGGGGTTCACTTATTAACCTTTTTCTTCTTTTTCTCCTTTTCTTGATGACACATTATTCAGGATGGATGTGACTTTTCTTTTTCATTCTTTTTGTTTTCTTATTCTTCTTCCACACCACCCAGATTTTTATTCTTTTCACTTATTCTTTTCCTTTTATTCTACCTTTCTTCATACCCAGTTTACATCATGCACCCCTATGATAGCCACCCTCAACTTAGGTTGTTTACCTAAGTCTAGGTGCACAGTGTCCAAGGAGGACCAGGGCCAAAATAGGTTCATTATAATCTAAATGGGAAGGTAATAGGTATCATAGAAAGAAATGGTCAATTCAGGCTCAAAAGAAGGATCAAGAGATATCATGCATACATGGAAGGTTATCTAGGCAAAAAAGTGACTTAAAAATCAAAACGGCCTATGATCCTTTCCTAACCCCTATCTTTCAACCAAAGTAAGACTAACTGAGCAAGTTCTGGATTTAACACACAAAGGAAACTAAGTAGTATCTCACACACACATGACACAAAGGTGCATCATAAGCTAATACCTATCCAATTCATGCGATTGTTTAGCAGTGGATATCATGTCACTAGTACTAATGCCATAGCAAGATGCATAGTGGTCACATATGAATGTATATCACACAGTTATAAAACAGACCAACGGAGAGGTGTTTATTAGTCTCAAAAATCAACAAAAATATGTCAACTATCCTAGATACTTATTTTTCTCCCAATTAACCACAACACATCACAAAACAAAACACAATACACCTAAACATGCTGGCTCTACTAGGAACAAGACTCCGGGGAAAAGAGGCACGGCAACAAAAACCCCAGGAGGACATCAACACCCATAAGTAGCCCTACCCTCAACTTAATATCATACATTGTTCCCAATACGTAAAATCAAAGCAAGAGAGTTAGAAACATACCTGTGGCACCATGGGTGTGAAGATCTGATGTCAATCACATAATACGAATACAAATAACAAATTACCTTGGGTTGCCTCCTAAGAAGCTCCTAGTTTAACGTCACGGCATGACCCAGCTCAGTTTTTTCCTCCACCTTGAGGATATGAATTTCACTCCCAACTTAGAGTCCATCTTCTTGCCTCACTCATAGGGAGGTGGTACAAAGATTAAGAATTTGAGTAATGAATAATGCATGGTAAACAACTCGACCTTAAAGTGAGGTGTGTTTTTATGTTGTTTATCAAGTGTAAAATAAAGAATATAGGATTCTTGTTCTTCATCTTCACAGTATTCCACTAGTTTAGATGATTCCACAGACAAGATATCATCTAAACATAATGTGGAAAAATGCTTCGAGTGTGGCCCAACAAATCCCACGTCAAAATTTACACTATCCTCTACACGCTCACTTTTATTCATCTTCTCAATATTTTCACTTTGAATTGGGCTAGAGTCTTCATAAGAGATTGAATTTTTTTCTTCTTTTGCCTCTAGCACCATTTCCTCAATCTTGGCATCATCTCTCATGGTTGGTTCGGTTGGTTGAGAAATCTCCAAGGTCTGCTCAACATCAAGCACAACATCGATATAGGGTTCTTGCTCCTCATCTTCACACTCATCCATTATGTTAAATGATTCCACAGATAAGACATCATCTAACCATAATGTAGAAAGGTGTTTTGGATAATTGACCTTGATATCCATCTCTTCTATCCTTTCTCTTCTATCATTAAATGACCTAATGTCTTGACGTATGTCATATATGGTATCATTTGTTATGTCTGTACGATCCAATATTAGTTGAAGCATAACTTCAATGTCACTCTTTCCAGTGCTTCGTTGTTCCTTTTCTTGACCATAAAATCTGTCATACTCATAAGAAGAACTAGAACTTGGGTTAGCGCAATAGAGGGAAAGGGCATTTAGGCACTCACTCCAATGTCTATCTTGACCACCACATAAAGAACAATTATACTCTCAGTAGGCTGGAGATGGTCCACACATCTCTCTCCGAGGAGCATATTTACAATCTTGCCAAAAGTGAGGTCCATCACAATTGAACATGGATCATCAAGATACGATTTCCAACCACCAAACTCATGTTCATTCCAAGATGACATAGTAATAAGTAAATTAGAATAAAACTCTACCAAACAAAAGAAATAAAAGAAAACTAAAAACAAATATTTACAAGTTTGAATTCAAGAAAGTAGGCTAAAATTCCAAACCCACTCAATACACCAAATTGTTCCCCGGCAATAGTGCCATTTTTTATAACGCTCAACTTACACCTCCAGTAAGTGTAAGGTGGTCATTGCCAATATATTTACCCAACTTTGGTGTCGAGGTTGAATCCACGAGGAACAATGTGACTGGCGATCAAACTAATTTGAAACTACAGCTACAAGTTGAATTTAAACAAATGATAGAAAAAGATAAAATTTGGGGGTTTTAAATGGTTAAACAAAAATTGATAAACACTTCAATTTAACAATGTTATGGGACACTAGAGTTATGGTTACCAAGATGCTTACATAGGTTGGGTTGCAAATCACTTTAGAGTTCCAATTGACACTTCAATTGCAAGAAAAGTTGAATCCTATTATTTACCGATTCATCTCTCGACCTCAGTAGGTAGTGTATCCATTAATTCTCTCAAGCTTAAAGGTGTGTTTGCTATTCAACTATGTTCTCATGTAGGCAAATCCGGTGAAGGCATTTTCCATTAAACTAAAGATTAAATTCTTTTGAGTCCATGTAAACTCTTTCTTTTCCCATATACACTTTCGTCTCGAACAAGTGATGTTCTTGGGCTCACCTTTCAAGTTGCAACTAGGAGAGATCGTTACATTGCTCGACAAGCACTTTCCTCTTGGACAAGTGATTATTTCATTAAAGTAACCTAACAAACACTTTCCTCTCAGACAAGTGATATTTGTAGTATTGACTTTATTAAGTTGCAGCCAAGAAAGATCATTAAAATAAAGAAAGGTTTATACAACATCAATTTCTTATGGACATACATTAGATTCACAACCCAAATTAGTATTCACATCAAGGTTCCCATAACTCAAGTAAAGAAAATTAGCTATTCATGATACAAAGATCAACAATATGTATTGAATTCATAATCAAGAATAAGTAATAAATCA
>NW_025851311.1:47412-69239 GCF_002878395.1 Capsicum annuum
AGTAACCTAACAAACACTTTCCTCTCAGACAAGTGATGTTTGTAGTATTGACTTTATTAAGTTGCAGCCAAGAAAGATCATTAAAATAAAGAAAGGTTTATACAACATCAATTTCTTATGGACATACATTAGATTCACAACCCAAATTAGTATTCACATCAAGGTTCCCATAACTCAAGTAAAGAAAATTAGCTATTCATGATACAAAGATCAACAATATGTATTGAATTCATAATCAAGAATAAGTAATAAATCAAACCCACAATCAATCTTCAAATGGATGATGTTTACAAGAATGTTAGGAACCCTCAATGAGAGGTTTCTTTCCTTTTCTGCCCCCAGTAAAATTGTTCAGATAGATGAATTATGAATAATGAATCAACAACCCTAAAAGATGCTATTTATTCTAAAGCCTAATTAAGGAAATAAAATAACAAAATTAATAAATTGTTCAGAATAGGTGATGCCCAGGCTGACGCCGCGTCAAGAAGTTTATGCCCTATCATAGATGGCGTTAGAGAGGCTTTAGTTGCCTTCAGGTTCTGTCTTAGGCTGACGATGTGGCTGACGTCGCGTCAGGGATCTGATGGCATATCACCAACGTCGTCAGATATCTTCTTCCCATTCTAACTTTCTGCTTAAGGTTGATGCCATTCTTGACTCCTTATCACGACTTTGACACCACATCACCGGCATCGTCAGAACTGCTCCTCAAATACAACTCCCTCGTTAAGGCTGATGCCAATGCTGATAGGCTATCACGAGGCTGACAACTTATCACAGATGTCGTCAGCCATGTTTTTTTCTATTTTGCTCAAAGTTTCAACTCTTTTGCTCCCTTATTGTTTATTCTCATTTATTCAGACTTTTTCTGCAATATCATGAGCAAACACACAAAACAACAAGAGTTGCTTCAGAATTCATAATTATTTTGAGCTAAAAAGCATTAAATGTGTTAGATTTTGCTCATATATCACACCTCGGCTTCCTCTCCATCTTGAGATTTACCTTTAATCTCATCCGACTCAATTCCCACCTCTTCTTTTAGTGAAGGGTTCCTTGTTGATCCCTAGGTCTTTCTCTTAACTCTTATTTCATCATATAGGCATCATCATTGACTCCATATCCTTCACGTCCCTCTCTACCAAATTCCTCTACATGGGCATTTCGATTTTGGTAAAGTGGAGCTTTAGTTGAGAAGATTGTTTTGGTGAAGTGCAGCTTTGTTGTTGGAGCTTGGATTGGAGAGTTTGGTTTTAGTAGAGGTATTTGGCTTCCAAATCCTTCTTGTTGGACTTGATCAAATTACGGGGGAGGTGGTCCACTTAGGTCTTGGTTTTGAGGGTAAATGGTAGCTTGGCTTATGGCTTTTTGTGGTGGTCTTGGAGGATTGATAATTTGAGGTAATGTTTTAGGGGAAATAGTGGTGGGAGTGTTTTGTTCATGCCCACTTGAGGAAACATGGTGTCGAGGAGTATAAGCACAAAAGTTCCTTTGACTCTCCATACGATTTGACCTCTCACCAATAGTTGATATATCACCCTTCATAGTTCTAATATCTGAGTCTAATCTATCAAGACCTGTATTCATCCTAGCCATTTCATGGGAACGAGTTTCAATCCCAGCCAAGATAGCACTAAGAGCATTGTTATCCATTGTAGCCAAGAAGTTACCTACAAAACACAAATAAGTTAGTTGTACAAAATGGGTGACGCAGTTAGTTGTACAAAATAGGTGATGTAGCAGCCCTTGATTGGTTGTGGTTTTGGAAAAGTTCTTATGTTTCCAATTTTGAAATTTTTATTCAATATTCAATTTTGGAAGAGTACAGTCAGTTTTGGAGGGAAAACAACAAGCTTCGGAGCCTTTTTTTTGACATTCAAAAATAGGTTGACTTTCTTTGCACCTTTTCGCAAAAACACCTTTTTGAAGTCTAGTTGGCTCTTTCCTCTTTTGGTTAGTCTTGAAAAGTGAACTAACTCTTTTTGGGTAACAAGGCTTTTAAGGATCCTTTTTGTTCTTTGCCCTTTTGGTGATGTCTTGGAAGTGTTTCCAAGACAAACAAGAACCCACACTCTCTTTCCTTTGAATTTTAGATCAAACAAATCTATTCTTGAAGCTTCTTATTCACCACATCACAAGAACACAATAACAACAACAGCAATCCGTCCAATATCACCACAACAGAACTTGAAATTTTTTCTCAAGAACTTAGATCTATACACTATACGTGTTAAGGAGAAAGATTCTAACACGAGAAACACCAAAAACACATAAAATACACCTAGATCTAAGTCTAAATCTCGGCCAAGACTCAAGAACAACTACTACTCTTTTTTTTATTTTTAAGTGAGCTAGCCCAATATTGATTCCATGAGAATGAAATCAACCACAAGCTCTAATACCAAATGATAATAGAATCAACCCACAACATGGAAATGAGATACAAAATACAAGAGAAATTGAGGACCCAAGGATACCAAGTCTCAGACAATTAATAATAACACAAGAATGATGAGAGAGCAAGGTGTATTTCACACCAAAACAGCAACAACAAGAGATGAGCAACAAGATGACAAATAACAACAACAATAAAATAAAAACAAACCAACAGATTCACTAAACAAGAGACAAATACTTCAAATGATTACAAAGAGATAAAGATAGGTAGTGAGACATAAACTCCTACAAGAACTAAGAACCTAAGAGTATATCAAACACTAAGACCCTTAACTAATGTAAAACCAACACCAACACTATTACGATGACACAAGAGGGAGTCCACCACTCAAGCACTAACGTTTCTAGCCAAGGTTGGCAACTCAAGTGATTCCACACATGAATTAGCCCTTATTTAGGTTTTGGGTTTCCCAATACCTACAACTAAGGTGATACACTCTCAAAGAGAGAACTTTCAATGTTTCAAAGTCTTAATCAATAAGTCATCTATGTGATCATACTAGTATCATCCTCTTCTTCTTGAAAAGGATTGAACCTCGAATACGTACCTTGCAAAATCAAGAGAAGACAAAAAAGCACCATCCTCATGTCATGAGGGTTAGGTTTAGCAAAAATAAACACATCAATATGCCATGCCGAGGGGGAGCAAATTTGAAGTATATCCACGGGTCCTTTATATTAAACATAAAAAGATTAGTACAAATGTGACAAAGGAAGTCACTCGGATAAACACCAAAAAATGAGCCTAAGACAAAAATAACCCTTTTTAATCCCAAGTTGGCACCAGGATCAAATGGTAGTCGTAACCAAGGGCTTAGGTCTCGGCCAAGCTTACTTTCCTTGAAGGCACCGTCCTCAAAATTAGGCATACCCTCTATATCACTAGAGGAAATATCATGAGCACCAAGAGGGTAGAGAAAGGTGTCACACAATTAAACTCCAACTATGGTGTACCCATGCAATTACTTACTAGTTTCAAGTTCACCGTCATTAGTATGCTCAACATAGAAAACACACGAAGAAGGAGTAGATAGCATTTCTAGGCATATAATACTTTTTCTTTCAAGAGTGTAGTCCCTAAATAGACATAAACTATCATAGGAAGAAAAGGTATCACACTCAAGAATTAAATAACAAGGGCTGAGACTAATCCTACCATACTCTAAGACAATATCAGGGTCAAATAGGAGAAGTAGCCATGGGCATGGGTTTCGGTCATGCTCTATTTCAAAAGGGTAACCCGCGCTTAGCTTTACACCATCACGGGCATCCAAGGGGTTATGGAAAAACCACTTTCACAAGCACAATCACAATTCAGGTTTCCTATACTTTCAAACAAATCAAGGTCATCTTCACCTGATTGATCATTTTGCATGCCTTCACTAGTTATTGCCAACTCGTATACTAACGTAGACTTACCTTGATTTCCAAAAGGGTTCACTAGTGTGTGAGTACTCTTGTCAATTGGTAATGGAACCTTGTTCAAGTTATAAGAGCTAGCACTAGATGAAAATAAATCATTCTTACAAGAAGAATCAATTTCATCATCTAAAGGATCAACTAGTGTTTGCGTACTTACAACAAGAGGTTGGTCTTCACGTGACAGGTTAGTCTTCACGTGACCTAAATTCACCAATAGCATAACAATAGGGAGAATCAAACACCTCCATTATAGGTAAGTCCACAACTATATTCAATTGGCCACTACTAGCCATATCACAACATTCTAAGCTTAGGGGAGTGTAGGGGATAGCTTTTTTACCCCGTAGCTCACATGAGCTATGTTCATCACCTTGATGAGGGTTTTGGCAGCCCACTTCTTCCTTCGGGACACTCTCATTAGAATGTGTTTGGACACAAGGAATTGGATTTGGTGGGAGAAGTTTAGGTAGCAATTGGCGTAGCCTTTCAACGTGCCATTTTATATCTTCAATATTGTCATTGATGCGATCAAATGTGGCTGGTATTATGGGAAGCCATGGTACCTAAAAATAATACACAACAAACAAAATAAAACAATCAGACTTGTTAGATCAAAAAGGCCTCACCATACTCTCACTCTCAGTTTTTACCTTACACCTAGTTTCACAAGTGTTGAAAGTCGGCTTGTACTTTGTGAGTGATTGAGATTCGAGTCTACTCTTGTCTGAAATGGATTTTTTTTGAAAATCAAGTGAAATCTTTTAAGACTTGATTCAAGATCTAACAACGAATTCATAAAAGAGAAAAGTACGCAAAGAATGTTAATACGAACAAACAGACACAAAACTAATTTACAATCTAGTAGGAGTTTACTAGCTTGTCAATTAGTATTCGAACGAACAAACAAAACTAAGAAACAATAAAATGAAACTAAGAATTCTAAAATTTGAGCTTAATTATGTTGCATGAACAGTAAAAATGTAATGACTTGGCAACCACGTAATTGGTCACGGTTCTATATAATTTTGTTGTCCAATTTTAAGTCTTGGTAAATTTTTCAATTTGGACTTTGATGTAATTTGTTTAAGGAGGGAAATTCAACCAAGTCTTGGATCCCTTTTCAATTGTAAGTTTCAAGACTTTGACTTTACTTGTACTTCTCCTTAAAACATGGGTCCTTGAATCATAGAAAGTTGTTGTAAAGTTGTTGGGATGTGATTGACTAGTTGATGAGTGATGGTAAGTCTTTCAAGACTAACAAGGCTTAACCTTTTTCCCTTTACCTTTATAGATCTAATGTTCACTTTATGTTAACAAGCTATGAAGGTTGTGAAGAAATTCAAGAACAACATCAACAATCACGAAGAACAACTAACAACAATCTCCAAGAACACCAACAATTTTCACACAACTTCTAATTTTCATAATACAATATCTTAAACACTTGGCCAAGACAATTACAACTTCAACAAAATGGTTCTTAGACCACCAATGAATAGTAATATCACGTGTCCAAACTTAGAACAACAATAAGATGAAGAAAACAAGGCCAAAACAGTCGACCACAAAAATGTTTCAACAATAATTCGGCCAAGCCTTATGTTCACAACAACAACATTAAGTTTAGATCGAATCAAAGTGTTAGTGAAGAACAAAAATAACACTACAGACACAAAAGAGATGTAAAAGACTCCTAGACCTAGACTCAAGAACAAATTTCAGCCAGAACACCACAAGAACACAATTTTGGCCAAGACAACAACAATGGACAGATTGCTATTTTCTAGAATTTTCAGTTTTCAATTTTTTTTATTTTCAAGTTTATGAGCCCAAGATTGATCTTGTGGGAATAAGATCAAGCCATGCTATAATACCAAATGATATGATATTAACTTGGAATGTATCAAAATAGTCCAAAACACACTACAAACCCAAGAGCTTGAAGATAACAACTCCAAAATGTGAAGATGAAAACAATAACAAGATTTTGAAGGAGTAACAACAAGAAAATAGTGGCTACACGAGATGAACAACAAGACAACAATAACAGTAACCAACAATTTCAACAACATAAGAAACAACAACAAAAGATTACACTAAACAGAGGGATAGAAAGATAGACTACATGAAGGCATAATCTTAAGAAATCAAGAGCATATTCCACTCTTGTAACCTTAACACTACACATTATAATTCACCTATCTCTTATGTGGAATAAGAGGGACCTTGATCTCCCAAGCATCCAACATTTTCAAGCTTGAATCCAACACGAGTGAATCCACACTCAATGTTGCCCAGTTACAAGTTTTCGGCCATAGGGGCCTTTCTCACAAGAGAAAGTATTTCAAGTGTTACAACTTTCAATATTCAAAAAAACTAATGACTAAAACCCTACATTATTATATTTATAGTAGGTTACAAAATAAAGTGTGAAATATCCAAAATGGCCTCTTATTCAAATGCTTCAATAAGCGTCCTTGGAGTGCTATGTATGAATGGTTTTGGTATTCATTTAGGTGCTCCTTTTCACTTTATTTACACACACCAAATATCGGGCCTACATACACCCTCATAAGTCCATCTATGTGATCGTACTCATATCATTTTTGGTGGTTATTTTAGAAAGGTTTGGTGACTAAGGTAAGTTTGAGTACTGCTTTTAACCCATAGTTTAATGGGAAAGTAGAAAGGACTATTCAGATATTGAAGGATATGCTTTAGGCTTGCATGATTGACTATGGTGGTAGTTGGGTTGACCACTTGCCTCTTTTAGAGTTTTCTTACAATAATAGCTCCCACTCTAGAATTGGGATGGCTCTATTTGAAACGTTGTATGGTAGGAGGTGTAGATTTCCTATTAGGTAGTTTGAGCTTGGTGAGGCAGATATGTTTGGCCCAGATTTGGTTCACCAAGCTATGAAGAAGGTGAAGGTGATTCAAAATAGTCTTAAGGTTGTCCAAAGTCACTAAAAGTCTTATGCAGACGTGAGGAAAAAGGACTTGGAGTTTGAGTTTGGAGATAGGGTATTTTTGAAGGTGTCTCCCATTAAGGGAGTGATGCAGTTTGGGAAGAAGGGGAAGTTCAGTCCCAGATACGTGGGTGTAGACACCTAATTTTGTCCCTCTCAAAACCCATTTTATTCATTTTTACATCACGTTATCATATACCCTCACCCACGTGATTATACCCCACAAAAATACAAAAAATAACAAAAACTTTAATAAATCCCTAACAAATTAAATTCTTAATATTCCCTTATCCTAACAAACCTTATCTCAACCAAATCACCACCCTATACCCCCTCACCCCTATACCCCACGTGACCCCCTACCTTTCCCTTCATGTTTTTCCCTTTATTTTCCCATAACATAACAAAAATAGAATGGGGGGGGGGGGGATCATATTTATCCTTTTTCTAGGGAAGACACTCCAAAGGCACCATTATTCTTCTACAAATACACAACAAAAAATCACGCACCCACCATAAGTACACACATCACCATCTCCTTCACGATATACTCCCACTGATCATACACGCATATCGGGATGGAAAATAGAGAGAGTGGGGGAGTTGATCATAGAGATATAAAGAGAAATAAAGGAGAAAGATCAAGCTTAAGAGAGAGTAAAACAGCGAGTGAGAGAGAGAGATACCTGATCTTATTTCGGCGACCAGATCTCGCCGGAGAATTGGCGCTGACCAAATTCACTCCCAAAATAGTTCTGCTCATCCACCAAAAAAATAGTCAAACCCACCATACGATCAACCTTATTTAAGCTGATTTGGGTGATGGGTCGCTATAAATAACAATAATCTTCAAACTTTATTGATTCTGGTTGGTGGGTATTCACCGAAAATAGCAAGCCAATGATCGAAGGGAGCGTTCCCAGTTGAAGTTTTTTTTGTGTGAAATTGTTGATTCGAGAGTTCATATTGAGTTTGCTTGTGTGTTTCTATTTGGGTGGTGAATTGCGATACTGAGTTGGGGTCGTTGGTTATCGAGGTAATTCGAAAGCGGATTCTACCGGATTTAATTAAAATAATACATTGATTTTGAAAATAGCATTGAGGTCCAATTCTATCTTCTTTCCCTTTAAAATTTTATGTGAATGTGAATAATTTATTGCTTGGAATATTTGACTCTGTGTTTGTGTTGGTTGATGTTGGATTTTGAATTTGAAAACTTGGATTGATAGTCGAAGAATTGGATAATTATTTTGAATGAATTTGGGTTGGGAATTAAAAGATTGATTTGGTGAACATTGATTAGTTTTGATTCATTGTTGGATATTGTTGAAATTGATAGTATCATGTTTTAGATCGTTAAATGGGTAGGCAAATACTACGTTTGGGTAGGCAAATTGGAGAAATAGAATATGGTGATTTGTTGAATGTGTGAATATTTGTTGAATGGTTCTTTCTATTTTAACGCACAAAATTGAGAAAATATATTCATTTTATGGGGGAATGCCCCAAGGTTTCATGTACTTATTCACCGGGGAATGCCCCGAGGTACCTTGCACTCGGAAGACATTCGTGATGAAGGCCCGAGGCATTGGGTAAAGCATTAGAGTTTAGTCTAGGACTAGTTTAGACTAGTTTTTTTTTTTTTATATATTTTTAACATTTTTCTATTTTGGACTGTATAATTAGACTGAACACTAGATTTTGGATTATTTTGTTTTGTTTTCTTTATTGATAGTATTGTTTGTTTTTGTGTGGTCTATACATTCAAAGTGACATACCAGCCGATACACTCCACCAAGCGACCGTGGTCGAACCAGGGATCGAGGGGTGCCTAACACTTTTCCCTCGGTTAACAGAATTTCTTAGCCAAAATCTTTATTCGCAAACCAATTTTAAAGAGTCAAAAATAGTTTTGAAAGATGATTTCCAAAGGTGACTTGGCACACCCGATTATACCAAGTGGTGACTCTGAGTTAATTGTAAAATGAATCCTTTTTCGAAATAAATTTTCTTTTTGTCACTTAATAATAAAATCCTTTCAAACTTTAAAATTCATATTCTTTTATGGTAAAAAGGGGGTGTGACAGCTCTGGAAACTCTGCTGGGGAATTTTTTTCAGAATTCAAGCTTATTTTTGGAGTTGTATTGGCTTGGTTTGACTTTATAGATGTATAAATAATGTTTGTGATATCGTTTGTGTTTATTTTGTCATTGTTGAGTGCCAACATACTATATGTTTATAGTTTTTCTCTTGTGTGTTATTGCTTTATATTTGGCATCATGTGTATAACCCGAGTCAGTTCTTTCTGCAACAATTCCTGGAGTGCACATCGTGCGCACGAACTCTAGTTGAGTCACCCTTATTTTAGGAGGGGAGCTGTTGGACGTATGGTGTGGGTGGAAAGCAAAGCAGCCACTATCGACCATACACTTCCCCAAATAGCCTTGTTAGTAGATCCCAGCATAGGTCAGCCTTTAGGTCATGCTTATTTACTTCATACTGAGACCTAACGGGACTCACTTGGTCCTTTGTAGAAGACTCACCCCTAAAACATTCTTACATGCTAATTGTTGCATCTTTGAGGACAATAGGGTCATTTGACGGACTAATTTGGGGAAAGCATATGCTAGAATTAAAGAAAGGTGTGTAGGCATGGATAAATCAAAAAAGGGGAAAAAGAGAAAAGTGAATCAAAAAAGTGTTTCGTAGTTTTTAGGGTTCTTTATGGCTTTTGTTTTCCATAATTTAGAATTCAAAAAAAAAAGATTTTTTACTTTTTGCACTCATTTTTCAAAAATCAAAAACATCAAAAAGATTTTCCTTTTGTTTCCTTTAGCAAGCATTCACAATTCGAAAACTCCAAAAAGATTTTTTTAGGATCTTTTTATAAAAGAAAAATTCAAAAAGATGGTAGAAGTTTTGTGCATTTCATATAACAAAAATACCGAAAGATTTTTCTTTCATACTTGTTGGTGTCATTTTTATGTGAAGTGTCAAATTAAAAATCCCAAAAAAGATTTTATTAACATTTTTCATCGTTTGTCTTTGGTAATGGCTCCTAAGTCAAGGTTTAGTTTGCTATTTAATCTTTAATTGTCCAATCTGGATGAATTACGCACCCCTGATTCTCCTCTCTAGGGAATGAGATACATAGGCAACCTATTGTGGGTTTGGGGATCTTATTTGAAAAATCCAAAAATATTTTCTTCACTCTTTATCTAGAGTAAGTGTTTCATATACATCTTTAAAATAAAACTACAAAAAATATTTTCCTTTAATAGGTTCAAGTTTCATTTTCATATGAAATTCAAAATTGAAAACCCAAAATAATTCTTCTTTGGTAATCATAAGTTTCATATTGTATAGGGATTTAAACCTGAAAAATGCAAAAATATTTTCACCAATTCTTTTGACAATTTGTTATTTTCTTTTCTTTTAAAGTTTCAAGAAAAAGAAAAAGAAAGGAAAAGAGTTTAATTGGACATTTTGGCATGACATCACAAACTACGCACACCTGATTCTCCTCTCTCGGGAGTGAGATATGTAGGCGCCCTTTTCGGGTTCGGTGACTTTTCCAAAGAAAAAGAGTTTTGATGAAAAAGTGTTGCACTCTAACACGTTTGTTACCTCTTGTTCAATTAGTTTAAGGTGGTTGGTTTGTGGCGTTGTGGCATTATAGTTGGTCCTTCACATCACACCAAATCTGAAGAAGGTTTAGTTGTGTCCAACAAGGATATGGAGAGTGACCTCATGGATTAAACAAAGAGTCAATAAATTGAGAGTTTAAAGGAAGCCAATTTGAGACTAAGACAACAAATGACAGAAATGCATTGAGCTTTGGGCTAGTAGGTTGCCTCCTTCTCTATTCCCCACTATTGACCCCATAAATATCCAGAGTTTTCTATCACAATTGCAAGCTCCATTTTCTAATGTTGATGATGCACCACAATATGCCTTAGAATTCATTCCAAGACAAAAGCATCCCAATGCTTCCATCACTCATTCTTTAGCTCCTCAGTATAAGCCTGCTACATTCACAACACCACATGTCGTCTGTGATTTTGCTACTTAATCCTCTATTGAGGCTTTCACATTGGTTTTTTCAATAATTGTGCATCCTCATGCTGGTAGTAAACTCCTGTTCAATACTCTTGATGATCATTGTTATACTCCTAAGCCTACTTTTAAGTTAACTGAGCCACCAAAATTTCTTAACAAGAAGCCTAGTATGTCAGGAGAGTCAGAGAAAATGATTGGAAAAATGAAGCGTGTAGAAAATGTTATGAAAAGTTCCCTAAGACTTGTGGGTAAAGAAGATGTTACATACAAATAATGGGTCATGTCTTCAAGTGTCAACCTTCCTCTAATCCTTGAGATGTCAAAATTTGAGGAGCAAGATGGACATGAGGAATTCGTGTAATATTTGGGACAATATTGCAATCAATTAAGTGAAACTGGAGGAAAGAAGAATGAGAAAGATGCAACTTCTATTGGAGTTGGAGAACGGGCATATCCAAGAAGACGAAGTCGTTATTACCGTCAGTCTCAAGCCCAAGTTCATACCCAAGCTCTTTATAATCACTCCCAAAATCTATTATACTCTATTTCCTCACCTCTATATCTAGTATATAACGCACAACCACATATTCAACTTCTATCCTACCCACAATGGCACACACCAACTCCCAAGAGTCATCCTATAACTCCATAAATGTACTAAATCCCTTCTAGGCCTGATTTTTGATCCAAGCCAAACAATGAAATGAGGCAGAAGTAGAGAGATAGCTTCACACCAATTAGAGAGTCATATGGTAGTTTATTTTAGAGATTGGTACAATGGAGCATGATCACTCCTCTTCTTGGGTATACTTTTGACCCACATTCAAGAAGTTTTGATTCTAATGTACGATGTACATATCATTCTGATGTTCAAGGTAACAATATTGAAGATTGTCATGCTGTGAAAAGAGAAATAGAAAAGATGATTTAATATAAATTGATTACGGTGTAGAACATTGACAGTGAGGAAAGCTCTAGTTATGTTGATATGCAAACCAGTGGCTAAGATGTCAAGCTCAGTAATTGGGAAGTCACCCCTCTCCCTGTTAGGAAGAGGTCTGGTAGTTTTTTTTGTTTTATTTTCTGTTATCCAAATTGTTTTAGGGTTGTAGTTCGGGATCTATCTTATTTTATTTTTTTGTCGTTCATGTTTAAACCCTTCTATGTTTTATTTTAACTAAAGAAAATGTCCCTTTTTCCTTTGTGTTTTAAATAGGTGTTGTTTGTTTGTTTGTTTTCTTTACGTTGTACATTTTATGTTGGCTCTAGTGATATGACATGCCTATGGAATTTCAGCCAGATCTTAAAGTCCTGTTTTAAGTATGAACTTTGAATCAGAGGGCTAAAGTTAGAAAAATCATCTGAGAAAATAGGTAGAGTGTTGAGACATTTGGTGATGAGTTAAAGCTTTCTTTGAATATCAAGGAAATTATTTTGAAAAGCATAATAATAAATTGGTCATCAATTGAAAAACATAGCTCAATTAGGTCAAATAGCAGATGTGTGATCCCGAAGAACAGAACAAAAATCAACTTCACGAAAGCATGAGTCATTCAATGTGAGGGATGTACAACAAATATCGAGTTGTATGTTCGACAAGTATAGAATAAGAGGTGGCACACATTCTCGGGGAAAGTTAGTGTTTTAAAACATATCGTAAGTGATATTGATCGTGTACTTTCACATTGCATGCTATGTACTAGCATCTTCAATAATTGATATGATGAAGGCATTTCATTCTGCTATCTAAATATTGGGTCATCCTTTGTTTACCCTATTTGAGCCTTAGTGTTATTTTCTTTCATACCTTTCTTTTAAAATCAAGATAGAGTCAGCAAATCTCAAAAAAAAATTGTTGAACAAAACAATAGAGTAAAAAAAATTCAAAAAAGAAGAAGAAAAAGAAGAAGAAAATATGTCCAAAAAGAAAGTAAAGAGAAGAGTGTCAAGAAAAATGGAGTCGGAAAAGTTTCAAAGAGAAAAAGAGACAATAAAAGAGAAAAGAAGAAGTCGGAATCAAGTAAAAGAACAAGCTTTCGGAACTACGCACGACTTGATTCTCCTCTTTTGGAGGTGACATATGTAGGCTGCTCTACACTGGGCTTGGTCCAACCAAATAAACGATTTAGAGTTACCCAGTCAAAAGAAACTAGGGCATGTGTTAATCCTCATTATTTGAGTCGATTCCAAAAGTTGTAAGTCCCACCCCACTTTAAGTGTCGTTTGGGCCTCATGCCATTCTTTCTTTCTAACCTTATCGAAAAGTCAAGTTACAACCAAAGAAAGACCTTCAGATCAATCTTTGAGAATGTTAAGGCTAAGCATGCAATGGATATAATGATGCATTTTGGGAACTACTTGTCTTTCTCAGCATAGAGAATCAAGAGAGAAATAAAAATGAAAGAGTCTTACTGGTGAAAACCCTCACGGGCACCGTAAGACGATGGTAGTTGAGAGAGATAAAAATGAGAGAGTCTTATCGGTGAAAACCCTCATGGGAACTATAAAATGACTGTGAGTTAAGATAAATAAAAATAAGAGATTCTCATTGGTGAAAAAACCCTCAGGACACCATAAGGCAATGGTAAGCTAAGAAAAAGAAAATGAGAGAGGCTTGTAGGAAAAAACCCTTCAAGGTGCCACTAGTTGAATGAGGTCTCTAAATGCAATTGGCCCAAGAAAGTAACTCAGTTTCAAGGCCATTAAATCAACAACAATTGGTGAAAGTTTGGAAGAAAAGATCAGGCAGCTTAATCCAAAATGCATGGCATAATCATTAGACTTGACTTTCATTTCTAGATAAATTTATTATTTCTTATTTTAAATGAGGACATTCATTGTCTTTTCTTTCTTCTCCTTATTTTTATTTTGTTTTCTTGAGTTAGTTGTCCAAATAAAGTCATTGTCATTTTTCTCTTGTCTTTGAGTCAAGCCTATATCAAAACAAGTGAGAAAAGATTTCAAAACTAGTTACCAGTTTCTTCATTACACAAAGAAAGACAAAAGCCAGAACATGAAACAGACATAATTGTGAGCCAAAATAAGGCATGCAGAAAGTTTTGTCAACAAACAAGTTTGGGAACTCATGGAAATATCAAGGTTCAGAGGGGTTATCTGAGAAGCATAGCAAAGCAGAAGTGTTGTATTTGTTTCATAGTCACTCTTGATAATCTGAGTTTGGATCAATGATGGAACGATTCAATGACATATGCTAATGGTTGAAATCAAGACTTAATGTGACAGGGGCAAGAACAATTGTCACAAAATTCAAAGCCATAAACCAGTCACCATGTTTTTAAACTCACAAGTTTTCTTTGCATGAAATAGGAATACATTTTATCTTCAAATCAAGGACTTCAGGGTCTAAATATCAACGGTTGCAATGCCTCACTTCTGCAAATGCAAGAGGCAGTGTTTCTGCACAAATTTAGTAATCAAAACCATGGTAATTCAAGTGAAATTTGTAAGGAAACGGACTTCTTTGTTTGGGCAATTTAAGTGGCATTTGTAAGGAGACACACTTCCTTGTTTAGGTAATTCAAAAAACCTTTGTGAGGAAATGCACTACCTTGTTTGGAAAATTCAAGCAACATATGTAAGGAGACGCACTTCCTTGTCTGGATAATTCAAGCAAAATTTGTAAGGAGACACACTTCTTTGATTGGACAATTCAAGCAATATTTGCAAGGTAGCGTACTTCCTTGTTTGGATAATTCAATCAGAATTGGTAAGGAGACACACTTTCTTGGTTTGGTAATTCAAGCAGCATTGGTAAAGAGATGCTCTTCCTTGTTTTGGTAATTTAAGCAGCATTAGTAAGAAGACGCACTTTCTTAGTTTGGTAATTCAAGCAGCATTGGTAAGGAGATGCACTTCCTTATTTTGGTAATTCAAGAGGCATTGGTAAGGAGACACACTTTCTTGATTTGGTAATTCAAGAGACATTGGTAGGGAGACACACTTCTTTTTTTTGGTAATTCAAGAGGCATTGGTAAGGAGACACACTTTCTTGATTTGGTAATTCAAGCGACATTAGTAAGTCGACGCACTTCCCTGGTTTGGTAATTCAAGAGGCATTGGTAAGGAGACGCACTTCATTGTTTGATAATTCAAGCGGCATTTGTAAGGAGACGCACTTGTTTTGATAATTCAAGCAGTATTGGTAAGGAGACGCACTTCTTCATTTTGGAAATTCAAGCGGCATTTGTAAGAAAATGCACTTTCTAGTTGGAATTTCTCACTTTAATTCTTAGGAGACGCACTTCCTAGCCTTGATCATTTAATTTTACTCTCAAGAGATGCATTTCTTGGTTAGAGTCTTGATTCATCATTGCAACAGGCAAGCAGATATGATATGACTTTTCTAAAAGTCTTCTGATGATAAACTGGGGAAAAATTTAATTTCTATTTTTGAAACTTTACTTTTCTAGCAAATGGAATTTCTCTTTACAATAATTTTTGTTAGGGATAATTTTCTTTCTAGTTTTGATGTGATTTTAGGAGTCCACCTAAAGAACATGGAGAATAGTTAAAAATTCAAGCAACAATGTGAAGAAACTGAAAGTCAAGCAAAAAAATGAAGAAGTTGAAAGTTAAGCAACAAGGTAAAAAAATTGAAAGTCAACAAATTGAAAAATAGCAAGTCAGGAGTCCACCTGGAGAACAGGGTAAAGAAATTGAAAGGTAAGCAATAAGTTGAAGAAATTAAGTCAGGAGCCCGCCTAAAGAATAGGGTGATGAAACTCAAGACAATAGTCCAAAAGAAGCTACATAGATACGATTTTTGTAATTTAATTTATATTTCAACTTGTAATTTTCATTTTTATGTAATGACAGAGCCGCAAACCGAAACCTCGACAGGGTCTCACTAGACTCTCCAACTCGGTATAGCCTCTCTCCTTCCAACCTTTTGAGATACCTGTGATTTGATTCCCTTATAACTTGGGTAGGTAGGATGTCCTAAGTCTAACTCAGTTGTCTTTCTTCCTTCTATTTTTTTCTTTGAATAATGGTTGGCTCAAAATTTGGTCTCATTTTCTACTTTTTTGTCTGAAAACACTTTGTGTTTACAACTAAAAAGGGGCATGATGTAGACACCTAATTTTGTCCCTCCCGAAACCCATTTTATTCATTTTTACTTCACCTTATCATATACCCTCACCCACGTGATTATACCCCACAAAAATATAAACAAAGTAACAAGAACTTTAATAAATCCCTAACAAATTAAATTCCTAATAATCCCTTATCCTAACAAACCTTATCTCAACATACGCACCACCCCATACCCCCTCACCCCTACACCTCACGTGACCCTCTAACCTTTTTTTTATGTTTTTCCCTTTATTTTCCCATAACAGAACAAAAATAGAATGGGGGAAATTATCTTCTTCTTTTTTTCAGGGAAGACACCCCAAAGGCACTATCATTCTTCTTCAAATACAAAACAGAAACTCATGCACCCACCATAAGTACAGACATCACCATCTCCTTCACGATACACTCCCATTGATCAGACATATACATCAAGATAGAAAATAGAGAGAGTGGGGGAGCTGATCAGAGAGATATAGTCAAAGAATTTGTTAATTATTTTGAATGAATTCTGGTTAGGAATTGAAAGATTGATTTGGTAAATGTTAACTAGCTTTGACTCATTGTTGGATATTGTTGAAATTGATAGTATCATGCTTTAGATCATTAAACAGGTAAGCAAATACTAAGTTTGGTTAGGTAAATTGTAGAAATGGAATATGGTGATTTTTTGAATGTGTGAATATTTATTGAATGGTTCTTTCTATTTTAACGCACAAAATTGAGAAAATGCATTCATTTTACCGGGGAATGCCCCGAGGATTCATGTACTTATTCACCGGAGAATGCCTCGAGGTACCTTGTACTCGGAAGACATTTGCAATGAAGTACCGAGGCATTGGGTAAAGCATTGAAGCTTAGTCTAGGACTAGTTTAGACTAGATTTTTTTATATTTTTCACATTTTTCTATTTCGGACTGTATAATTAGACTGAACACCAAATTTTGGATTGTTTTGTTTTGCTTACTTGATTGATTTTTTTATGTATTTTTGTGTGGTCTATACATTCATAGTGCCATACCAGCCGATACGCTCCACCAAGCGACCATGGTCGAACCACAGGATCGAGGGGTGCCTAACACCTTCCCCTCGATCAACAGAATTCCTTAGCTAGAATCTCTATTCGAAAACCAGTTTTAAAGAGTCAAAAATAGTTTTAAAAGAGGATTTCCTAAGGTGACTTGAAACACCCGATTATGACAAGTGGCGACTCTAATTTAATTGTAAAATGAATCCTTTTTGAAACAAATTTTCTTTTTGTCACTTAATAATAAAACCCTTTCAAACTTTAAAATTCATATTCTTTTATGGTAAAAAGAGGGTGTGATAGTGGGTCCTTATGTGATTTTATGGAGGGTTTGTAATGTTGCCTATGAGTTGAAATTATCTTCTAGTTTGAGCTTCATTCCTTGGTATTCCATGTCTTTATATTGAGAAAATGTATTGGTTATCCATCACAAATTATGACTATCAAAGATATTGGTATTTCAAATTCCCTATCTTATGAGGAGAGCCTGACTGAGATCCTGGATCGTCAGATTTGTCTGTTGCAGACCAAGGTTGTGGACTTGGTAAAGGTTTTATGGATAAACCACAATGTGGAAGAGGCTACATGGAAGCTAAAGAGGACATCAAGTCCAAGTATCCATTCCTATTTTCTGCTCCAGAAACTCGTGCAAAAGGTATTTGTTCTTCATAACGTCTTTGTTTTCAAACTTTATTAAAAGAAAGACTGACTTCTTTGGTATTTTTGTTTTCTAACTTGGTTGACGGTAAGCGTAGAGACGTTTGGGATTTAAATCGTGTTATTCATGTCTTATTTCATCATTCGAGGATGAATGATCCAAGTGGGGGAGATCTAAAACACCCTAAGTTTTGACCCTTAGAAATCTCTTGAGTTTTTTTAACTCTCTGGGAACTACTCGACTCAAGCATACTAGTCGTGTGTTATGCTAACAACTTAGTATCCCAAGTCATATGATAAATAGTATGTTATAGGTCATTTTCTATCCAAGGTACAACAAAACTCCATACGATTCTTATGTGCATGATACGAGAAATAAGGTCAAAATCATATGTTATTTAGTATCTAAACTAGATATTACTATTTGGGATATGACTTGACGGTTATTAGTAATATAGGTAGGGTACGAGTTAGGCTAAGGAGTATTATATTGGAAAAAATATGATTTACTACTTTCAGATCAAGGTACAACTGGAAAGTACCACTCGGGGTCCAAACCGTACCCACCTATGAAAATTTTTACAGTTTAAATTGGGGGTATTCTGGACATTTTCCCTCTTAACTTCTTTTTACCCCATGATTTAAAACACTTTTGAGTCTTTATTAACCTACTATTCTCAAATCAAACACTCTAAAATCTCTCTCAAGCTCTTAGTTCAAGAAAAGACTAGGGTTTCTTCAAGGTGGTCAATTAAGGCTTTCAAGGATGGTTTCTCTCTGTCTTCCTTGTTATCTAAGGCAAGTTCCTCCTACCTCATTTTTTGTTCAAACCTAAAGCATGTTTTCATGGATGATTTTCATAGTACTATTATTGTATTATTTTAGGTTTTGAAGTATATGTTGGGGTTTTGGTTATTTGTGGTTGGATAATGTTTTCCTATGTTTTCTTATGGTTTTCATGTTATGATTGTGGTTTGAATTTATGGTTTCTTGGGAATGGTCAATTGGTACTTGGTTTTGTCTTTGGAAACAATATGCCCTCAACATGTTTGCTAAAATACCTATGAGAATGATTTTTGTTACATAGTTTGACTTTTATTGAAAACTTTGCATTTCATAAGATGGTAATAGAACTTAAATTAGTTTAAATAGTTTTAAATGGATTGGGAAGGCCTTGGTGGCCATGGCTTGGTTTAATTGAAATACTTATGGGGTACATAGGAATCCCCTAGGTATTGGCTAATGACATTACTTGCAACTTATAATTGGTACGACGATACCACTTCATAATGCCTTGGTAGTTAACTTCCGGAATTAGTCGTTTGATTATGTGCTAAAGATTTTAATTGGGTAATAATGGTGAGTTGTGATAGATAACTGTGAATGTGTGATTCCAATGGATGACACTGGAAACTCATGTTTGCCGATATTAGGGTTGGTCATGGTGACCATACACTTGTGGGGTACATGGGAATCCCCTAAGTTTATACTTGTATATATGTATCATGGAAGGCGAAGGGTACACGAGAATCCTCGGCCCCTATGATATCTCTAGTTCATGCGGCTACACGCACTAAGGCCTGTTCAGGGGGTAACACTTGACCCATATATCTCATGGGTGGTTCTAGGATGGTCAATCTACATAACCCAGGTTAAAGATTTAAATGCATGCTAAACCCGGTTCCCTTCCCCAGCATGGTGTATATATGTGCGTATGCATATGATTGCATATAGTTATTTACTTTGGTTTTGAATAATGGCATTACTTTCTCTTTATTCCTGAATACATGCTAGAGTTCACCCGCTAACCTATCTTCAGGCGTTGAATCCCTACACGATGAAGGAACCAACCATACTACTTTTCCTACTCAGTGACTTTGATTCGGGGATAGCATTTGTGTCAGACTGAAGTGGTGATCTTCTATACTCTAGAAGACTCCATTTTATGTTATGGATATATTTTCATACTTTTGGTTATTTCTTGGACTTTGGTTTTGGCTATGGTCGGGGGCATGTCCAAACCAGATATTTTTTATTTTTGGTTAGAGGCTTTGTGTGACTACTATAGGAATGGGCAGTGCTGGTATTGGTATCAACCTTGGCATTAGTATTGGTATTGGGTCTGTCATCGATTGGAATTGTTATGGTTATGATTATGGATTTTATTATTTTCTTTGATTATTTATTGTTCTATCGTGTTATATGTTCAAAATTTATCTGACGTAGGGTGTTGGATGGTTATGGTTGGGTATTGGAGGTGGTCTCTGGTCCTAGCAGGTCTTGAGGCAATGAACATTACTAGGCCCTAGTTCAGGTCGTGTCAACAACCCTCATAGTAATTTTGTATTTTTGCTCATTTTAACCATTTTACCCTTTGCCATAGTTGTATTATGATACTTGTGAATTGTAGGATTGGGGTAATGACCCTTTAGGCCATTTTTCATATTTTCACTTAATTTTTATGTTAGAGATTTTTTTATAGCTGCCTAAGTTATTTATGACTTGTTGGAATTGACAATTTGATTTTTGGGCAGTTCATTTGTTTTTTAGAGCAAATTCACTATTTTGGAGTCTTCATTAGGGCCATCGAGCAAAAACATCAACTAAATGACTTCATATGCAAATTTTGACTATGCCAGTAGCTCCATAATATCAATTTTAGGCTAGTAGGACCTTATTTTTGGGTCTCGAGACACCCGAGCTCACTTTGATCCATTGGTCAAAAAGTTAAGAAAATGAAATATATGTGTGGGATCCATTTTTTTGTTGAACAACCTTAGATGGAAATTTTAACTGCCTCATTGAGTCCAGAATGGTTAATTTGGTATGGTTACATAGTTCGTTTGATTATATGGGATTTTGGATAAATCCTGAGGGGTTGACGGAGACTTAGAAAAAATCATTATCGCGAGCCAAGGGTCGCAATTGTGATACCCCTGGCAGGAAACTATGAGATCACAGTATATATGACGCGATCATGACTGGAAGGTGCAAGCTCAAGATTCCACAATTATGAGACTCAGGGTCGCGATAGTGACACCCGAAGATTTGGGTTGGGTATAAATAAAACCCTTTTTCATGATTTTGTCCATTCTTTATCTATTTCTTGAGATCATAAACCCTAAATAGTGAGATTAAGAGGGATTAAAGCTTGTGGGTGATTTAGGAAGCTTGATTAACGTTTATTTCTTGATTATCTTCCGATTTGAGGTAAAAATTCATACTTTTCATGGTAGATTTTATTCAATTCTTGATCAAAAACCCAATATCTTGAGGGCTTGAGACCCAATTTAGCTTGGACTTCACTCATTTTTTAGGATAATGATTCCTTGAGTATGTGAGAATGTTGGGTTGGTTTTGAAAATGCAATTTCCTCAAGCGAGACCTACATAGGGTTTTGTGTGATTTTTTGGACCCAAAGCACAATGGTACAATATGGATATAGTTATTCTTATATTATTGAGTAGAATGTGTTTTGATAGCTTGGCATTGTGAGGAGGCTTCTCGGAAGGTAAAACTTGTGGATTAGCAAATCTTTGATTTTTCTTCAGTGCCCAGGTAGGCTAGGTTCTAACCCTTATTAGATTAAGCTAATTCATAGTACAATTGTGATATTTTGGTAGATTTGGAATGGTTTTTAGGCATTAGTGCAATGAATTGTAACACTTGGGTTTAGTTGGATCACTAGGCCATTCGAAAACCATAATTTGGACCTAATTAACCTAGTTGTTCATGTTTTAGGTACAATCTCTATCCTACAATTAATCATGGCTAAGTTAACATCTATAAGTGAATTTAGTTTCCTTAGCCTAGTCTTAGGGTAAAAATTGCCTTAAAATAAGGATTGGGGGATTAGAAGTGGGACTTTCAACCTACCCTAGGTAAAGATTGGTGTTAGCTCTTAGAAACATTTTACGCTTGTTGTACACGTGAAAATGCTCACTAGGATGATTTTAAGGAGTTTGGCATGGTTATGGTGGGTTAGTATGGAAAGTTGATGCTCAATGATCACGCTATGTTGTGTTAATTGATTTTGCTATTGCCTATGTATATATATATATATATATATATATATATATATATATATATATATATATATATATATATATATATATATATATATATATATATTATGACC
>NW_025851312.1:0-4844 GCF_002878395.1 Capsicum annuum
TAGGAAAAGATCTATTTGCTATTAGATTTCTATTAGGTTTATTCTTTATTAGAAGAAGGGTTTTGTAACTCTATAAATAGAACAATTCTCTTCTCAAGTCATATCACAGTAACATCCATAATGTAGTCTTTAAAGTGTCTTTGTTTAGGGGGAGATTTCTTCCAATATATTTTAGGTTTTTCAATTTTATTTTTAATATGTAGGTCGTTTGACCAAAACATATAATTAATAATTTTATGCTTTTTTTAGTATGATTTTCTTTGTCGTCTGATTTATCCTTTCATAGTTTGCAACTAATAGCTTCCGCATGACGCCCTCTCGATTTCGAACCCAACAGGAAGTGCATCTCGTGATTACTTATTCAATATCAAAAAACTAACATCCTTTGAAAGAAATAAAAAGAAAATTAAGATTATGTTTATGGACCTCGAGTCTCGATAAGGAACAAACGAACAATTGCAGTCATTTCCTATGATGTTTGGACTCTACAAAGATATCGATGAGTATGTGTTAGATACTTCAAAATTAATGTATTTTTGGAGAATCGAGGACTGGTAAGGCGACATGTTAAGAGTCCGAGCAACATGGGTTATCGCCTTTCTTAATAAAGTAAGATGAAGCTCACCTAAATTAAAGATACACAAATGAACTACGAGGCGGAACCAAAACTTTTGTGTTTAAACCGTCAATCTCTTAGACTAGATAGGTTTGGCTTAGTCAGCTCAAAGACACTCTTACATGGTGTGATATTGTCCGTTTTGGGATAAGCCCACACATTTTTCTCTAAAAGGCTTCACGTCATTAAGAGATTTTACACCTTATATGTAGCTTTCGAGTCTTTTCAGTTACTAGTGTGGACTTTTGTTTGCACACCCAATAGAATGATGATATACAATCACTACTTGGTGCAAGCCAACTCTTTCTCTCTCTCTCTCTTTCCCTGTGAAATAGTAGGCCCAAAACCATGTTGTCCTGCAGATATAACAGTGAATATGTGAATGCATCAAGCTATTCATGGAAGATGCAGAGCGCGCATTTCACCTATCTTTGTTCCCACATCTATTGTAGGAGAGAAAAAATAGATCTTGAAGGAAAAAGAAAGAGCAGAAGGCTTGATAATATTTTCATTGATCACTGCCACATTTATACATAATATCATAACTGAAAATGAGGAATAAAAGGAGTAAAATAAGCTATCATTATCTCTAACAATTATAGCCTAAAGATCAACAAATTCTGCATGATTGCAATCTTAGTTGGATAAACTTAATCAAACTTTAATGCTGTATTTTGAATTACAGCAGCTAGTACAACTAATTTCCAGCTTTTGGGGCACTATTCTTAACACTCCTCCTTGATTTAAGAGCAGTAAAACCAAGTCTTTCTTTGAGAAACTCAATCTTTCTTTAGGTAGAGACTTAGTTAAAATATCAACATTCTGGAAATCAATTTTGTAGTGCACTATGTTTATGTCTCAATTCTTATGCACCTTCCTCAAGAAATAAAGCTTGATCTTGAAATGTTTTGTCTTTCCATGAGAAATAGGATTATTTCAATCGAAATTGTAGCTTCATTATTCCTAAGGATTTTGGTACTCTTCTTTTGTTCCATGTACAAATCTGCTAGCAAATTTCGAATCCAAAGCGCTTGATTCACAGCTAAAGCAGCTGCAATGTATTCTGCTTCAGCTGTAGATTGATCCACAACATCTTGCTTCTTTGAAAACCAAGAGAATATTCCAAAATCAAAACTAAAATAGTAACCTAAGGTGCTTCTCATATCATCTGAGCAACCAACCCAATCACTATAAGAAAATTCATGAAACTGAAATTCTGATGTCTTTTTGAACATTATGCCAAAATTAATAGTACCTTTGACACATCTAATCACATGTTAAGCTACTTGAAAATGAATTTTGCTAGCAAAATGTATATATCATGAAAGTAAGCTCATACCACAAATAATATCCGGCCTCGTTGCAGTCAAGTACATTAGGCAACCAATCAGACTCCTGTAAAGTCCTTCATTGATACGAGTATGATCATGATCATGACACTTTTGAGTATTTTTGAAGAGTAGTCACTAAAGGGCTCCTGTGTCATTTCTCTATTATTTGTAATGTTGTATAAATAGAACCTTGTAGGGTTTATTTTCTTAGTTTATGCTTAATATTGAAGACACTACTCTTGTGAGAGAGAGTTCTCAAAACTGAAATTAAGGCATAGCATAAGGGTGGATTCTCTTGTGTGTTGCAAAGCTTGAGACTTTGGTACTTTGAGAGGTGGATGCCCCCCTTGTGTCATTGTAAGAGTTAGGTATTTGTTGTATGAAGTGTTAAAGGTCAAAGAGTGAATATGCTCTTGGGTTATTAAGACTACATCAACACTTGTCTAACTATCTATCTTTGTTTCTTGTCCTAATCTTGTAGTTTGTGTTGTTGTTGTTCAAGACGTTTGGTTATTGTGGTTGTAACGTTATAGTTTGGTTTGCTGCTGAAAACTAGGTGTTAAACACCTCATTACATGGTGTTCTTGTTGTGTTCTTGAATCCGAGAGGGGTCACCAAAAGAGGTCCATAGTTCCTTGAACTAGTGGACTGTTTTGGTGTTTGTTTTCTTGTGTTCTTGGGCTGTCTTGTATCATTCATCAACCTTTCCGGCTCCATCTTCTTTGAAAAACTTCTCCTTTTAATTCATAGGAGTTGACTTGCAATCTTTCATTTTGAACTTTTTAAGAATTTCTTTAGCATATTTCTGCTGGCATATGAAGATCTCATTTTTTTTTATTGAACTTCCATTCCAAGGAAATAGAAAATTTTACCAAGGTCAGTTATTTCAAAAAATTTCATCATTTCAGTCTTTGAATAGATTGATCAAGTCCAAATTGCTACCTGTAACTAGCAAATCATCTGCATACAAAGAGACAATGGTTAAATTAGAATCTTCTTTTCTAATATAAAACGTACTCGCTGAGGCTTTTTTGAAATCCTAAGCTAAGAAGATAAGCATCAATCCTGCTATACCAAGCTCTAGGAGCTTGTTTCAAACTATACAATGCCTTCTTTAGCAAACACACTTTGTCTTCTTTGCCTTTGATAGAAAAAACTTCAGGTTGTTCTACAAAGATTTCTTCTTCAAGGTAACCATTTAGAAAAGCTGATTTCACATCAATCTGGTGGATCTTCCATCCCTGTTGAGCTGCTAACGCTAACAATATTCTTATTGTATACAAACGGGCGACAGGAGCAAAGTTTCTGAAAAATCTACTTCAAACATTTGCGCGTACCCTTTTGCAACTAGTCTGGCCTTGTACTTGTTTGTGGAACCATCAAGATTGAGCTTAGTTCTAAGAACCCACTTGAATCCAATAGCCTTTTATGTGATGGCCTGTTAACCAGCTCCCATGTGTTGTTCTTTTCTATCATTTTGAGCTCCTCCTGCATTGCATATCTCTATTCCTCATCTTTCGCAGCCTCTATATATCCTGCAGGTTCTAAAACTGCAAGATTACACCTTTGATATATATCAAAAAGTGTTCTTGTGCCTCCAACAGGTACATCATAAACATCATCATCTAGAAATTCTAGATTCTTTTGCTTTTCATCATCTTGCCAGCTCTAGGTTTCATTCTCCACAAACGTGAGGTCCCTGCTAACAATCAATTTGTCATTTTGGGGATGATAGATCCTGTAAGTCTTTGACATACTATTGTATCCAACAAAGATTTCAGGTTCAACCTTCTTATCTAGTTTTTCTCTTTTCATCCGAGGTACATAAGAAAAACAAAGACAACCAAGTATTTTTAGATTTGTTAGCAAAGGTTTGTAACCAAACCAAGCCTCAAATAGTGTCTTCTTTTGCAAAGCCTTAGTTGGCAATCTGTTTAGTAGAAATACTGCGGTATTTACAGCTTCAGCCCAAAATTTATTTGGGAACCTTCTCATGGAGCGAACACCTTATTATCCATAAGTGTCCTATTTTTCCTTTCCACTACTCTGTTTTGTTGAGAAGTATAGGGTGCCGTTAGCTGATGCTCGATTCCTGCTTCATTACAAAAGTTATTAAATTTTTTTTAAGTATACTCGGTTCCACTATCTGTTCTTATCACGTAAATTCTGCTACCACTCTGATTTTCCACAAAAGCCTTAAATTTCCAGAATGCATCAGCGATCTCAGATTTAAAATTCAAAAAATAAATCCAACAATATGTGGAACAATCATCAATAAAGGCAATGTAGTACTTACTACCATTTAAAGATGGTTTTTTCTGAGGTCTGCTGACATCCGTATGAATAAGTTGAAACTTATTCTTTTCCCTCCATGATGAATTCTGAAAAGAAAACCTTGTTTTCTTTCCATACTAGCTTTACAAGCAGGCAAATTTTTTCAAGGCTCGGGAGACCTTCTACTAGTTGATTTTCTTTTATGAAGAGTATGACATGATGATAATGTCCGAGTATTTTGTGCCATAACTCTGAATCATTTTCCAATCAGACAACTGTTGCTTGCTCCTCATCTAATAGAATCAAGTAAAAAATCCTTCCTCTCATCTTGATCTTGAACATCTCCTTATTATCAGAATCCTTGATGGCGCATGCTTTTTCTTCAAATAACACTTTGAAATCATTTTCAAGTAGCTGCCCAACACTTAAGAGGTTTTGATCAAGATTAGGAATAAAGAAAACATCAGTGATAAGTTTCAAACACGTAGGTCTTTGAATTGCAGTTGTTTCTTTGACTTTTGCGTTAAGATATTCTCTATTTCCAATTTTGACTTTGGAAATAACAAATCTATCTATCTCTTTAAAGAGCTTTTGATCACTGGTCATATGATTTGTGCATCCGC
>NW_025851313.1:0-2187 GCF_002878395.1 Capsicum annuum
ATCCTGATATTATTCGACGATCTGCTACAATTTTTCGTCTCACAGATAATTTGGGGACATCATCGGTATGCTACTTATTATAACCTTTCTCTCAATAGTATACGTCTAACAAAATATGCGTCTCATTCAATTTAATTAATTCAGGATGAATTGAAAAGAGGTGATGTTTCCAAGTCAATCCAGTGTTACATGAATGAAAAGGGTGCATCAGAAGTGTCACACCCCTTTTTCTAACCCCCAAAAAAAGATTCGGTTTTAAGTTTCAAAATGGTTTTTATTATTAAGTGACAAAAGAAAATGATTTGTTTCGAAGAAGGATTGTTTTTACATTTGAAATCAGAGCCGCCACTTGGCATAATCTGGTGTGCCAAATCACCATTGGAAAATCCTCTTAAAAACCATCTGACTCTTTAAACTGGTTTGCGAATAAAGATTCCAGCTAAGGAATTCTGTTGACCGAGGGGAAGGTGTTAGGCACCCCTTAATCCCGTGGTTCGACCACGGTCGCTTAGTAGAGCGTATCGGCTAATTTGACATTACAAATGTATAAACCACATAAAACAATCCATCAAACACATGAAACAAAACAAATCCAAAATTTAGTGTCCAGTCCAATTATACAGTCCAAAAATAGAAAAATGCGTAAAAATAAATCCTATTCTAAATTAATTCTAGACTAATGCTCTACCCAACGCTTCGGGCCCTCATCACGAACATCCTCCGGGTACAAGATACCTCAGGGCATTCCCCGGTGAATAAATATATACAGATACTTCGGGGCATTCCCCGACCGAATGAATACATTTTAGTGCGAGAAAATCAAATTATTCAACAAAATTTCAAACATTCAACCAAAGCTGTCAATTCTAAACATTCCACGAAAACACTTATTCCTAAATTCGCCTACCCAACCTATATTCGCCTATCCAATTAGCGACCTAAAACAGTGATACTATCGAGTTCACCAACATTATTCATGTTTATTCCAAGTTGAACAAAAAGTAACAATAAAACCATCATTAACCCAAATTCATCATTTTATCAATCTCGTAATTCCACCCCAATTTTTTTTTTATCAACCCATTAAAACATGATCAAACTCATTCCTCAAACCAACATAGCCGAATCACAAACGTCATGATCAACATCAACAAAAATCCAACAAAACATAATAACACCACACATATTCACAACCAATTCAACACACCAAGATAGATAAAAAGAGAGCGGGTTGAGAAATGGACCTTTCGACAATCTGATCTTTGTTGATAATAAGAAAACCCAGACTTGGAATTTCGAATAGAACCTCAATAATGAATAAACTGCTAACTCGGTATTGGAATCCAACCCGAACTGTCTTGACAACACGAAATCAAAGACTCAACCGTTTCATTAACCGAATCGCGATAAAGAAGAAAAGAAAACCAGGTCCAAAAATTGATTTCAGCCAGAACCAACTCGATAAAAAACCCGAACTTAAGGTCCGATTCAAATACCAAATTCACGAAGCAACTAGGAGTATTCAACAGAAACAATGAACAGATCGAAAGACTAACCTAAACAGATCGGAATCTAACCTAGACCTACCGAAATCAACTCGAGAAAGTCGATCTCCAGCTGATTTAACTATCAAAATCTAGTCTCTCGGCAATAGAGATGGATTAAATCAAAATTCCAGTGGGTTTCGGAGTTAAAACGAAGTAGGTGAGGTGATTTTCGGTGAAGAACGGCCGAAAAACTCGACCTACGATCAAGTTCTTCTCACTCGTCTCTCTTTGTTCTACTCCATTTTTGGGGTGTGTATGTGTGATATCGTGTGTTGTTCGGATGAGTGGGGAAGATGGTCACGTCCGTTTTGTGGTGTGCCTGTGGTTGTTTGTATATTCTGAGAATGATGTCCTCTCTGGTTTTTGGTCAGTGAGCTTGTATATATTTTGAGGATGATGAAAAAAAATGGAGTCTATCTCCTCTTATCTTTGTGTCAGAGAAATGTGGGGGAGGGGTGGTCACGTGGGGTAGGGTAGGAGGGGTAGGGGTGTTTTATTTTGATTGGGTAGGTTGTTAGGATAAGATAAAATTAGTTAGGAGATTGTTATTTTTGTCATTTTGTGGAGGGATTATCACACGGGTGAGGGTACATGGTAGGATAAGGTAAAAAATAGGTAAAAAAAATATCGGGGAGGGATG
>NW_025851314.1:0-2369 GCF_002878395.1 Capsicum annuum
TCCATGCCTATCCAGACAACTATGGGATAACACCCACTGATTTGGCCTAAAAGCGGCTCGTCCGCGCTGTTTCATCTGTTTGACCCCCCAAATGACTTGCCTACCCCATCATGTTATCCTCACCCCCTCCATACGCGGTCGCAGGGTGAGTTTCAGTCCAAACCACCCTCGAAGACCGAGCCTACCCAAATAATCGTAGGCTAACACCTACCGATTTGGCCTAAAAATGGCCTATTCACATTATTTTACCCATTTGACCACCCAAATGGCCCTGTCGACCCTGTCAGGACATCCTCACCCTCTCTACACACGGTCAGGAGGCCACCGATTGGGCCACCAAGCCCAACCAGACAATTGTGGGCTAAAACCCATCAATTTGGCCCAAAAATAGCATATTTGCGCCGTTTCGGTCATTTGACCACTCAAATAGACCCGCTGACCTCACCAGGCTACCCAGGATTACTTCAGCGTGGCCGACATAACCTCTTTTGGGATAAAGAAGAGAAAAAATTAGAATTGTGATTTATTTTGGTTTTAGATGGCAAAATATTCAAGATAAAAGTGGAAGGTAAAATCAAAGACACTATTAAAAATCACGGAATGAGGGAACCAGTGGATGAACCAAGATTTCCACTAAGGGGTGTCAAAGTATTTTATATATATATATATATATAACAAAGAATATTACCTTTTTGTTTAGAGGGCGAGCCTTAAACTTGGGAATTTTGGCCATCATTTCTTCCTCTAGCTCAGCTGAACTCTTTACTCTTGTTGGACGAACACGTTGCGCTGTTACAAATTCAGGTTCTTTAGGCCTGGTCAGTATAAGCTTGTGCTTCCTCTGCATCTTTCCAGCTGGATCATCCTATGAAGTTGAATTGCTCATGGGAGGCAGTGACATCTCCCTGGTGCTAGATTGGAACTTTTTCATCATTTCTGCTATTGAAACAAATGGAGGAACTGGTTCCCGAGCATACATCTTAAGAGAGTAGAAACAATGTTAAGTTAGATTCACAACATCCAAAATTTCTGTATATTCCAAAATGCAAGAAAAGGAAAATATTGTCATACAAACCTTTCTGTCTTGCTTATAAACTTCTGCAGTCAAAGCAAACAAGGTGGAACTACTGCTAGCAACTCCAACTTTGGCTTTGTGCGGCAGATTCTAGGGTTTGACATTAAGAATTTACCGTGTTCGGAGGAAAGAAGAAGCATGGTCAGATAAAAAGTGATATTATGCATATCCAAATAAGATCTGAAAGATAAAATTCACCGGTTTGGATTTTCCGCCTTCTAGTTTCTGTCTTTTTATAGCTTGGTTTTCTTGTGCAAGATTATGCGTTCCAATAGCACTTTTCGTGATTGCTTGCCTACGCAATAGTCACAATTAATTATATCTACCAGGATATTTTTGGAATTCCAAACAAAAGAAATCCATGCTAAGAAGCTAAAACTGTTAACTTACTTTCTCGCACTAGCTGGATTACTATTCTTCTTCAATTGTGACTGTTGTAGACGAGCTTTTGTCTTTAATGCTGAAGGATTTCTAAGAATGCTAGCGATCTTCTTAGCAGTCTATCTCTTCTAGGAATCAGTATTCTTGTCACTCTTTTGAGATATCATCGGTGGTGCAGGGGTGCTAACTTCTGTCACAAAAAAAGCGTTATTAGATCATTATCAGCTAAAGGGGTTAAGAACTTAATGCAAGTTATAAAACCAAATATAACACCTGAGTATAAATGACCTTCTACATTTGATTGATGTTGAACAGATTCCTGTAAGTTAATAACACTGAATTGAGAAATAGAGAAGAAATAGCGATGAAGTGTTATGTTTTCTACAAGATGTGGAGACATACCACATCAGGAAGACTGCCACCAGTTTCTTTGACAATATCTTTTGGCATTACCACTACCCTACTTCCAGAAGAAGCGAGCTCAGCTGTAGGTTTTTCAATCTCATTTGGCATTACCTCTACCTTATTTCCAAAAGAAGAGATCTCAGCTGTACATTCTTCGATCCCACTTGGCCTTACTGTTTCCTTACTTCCAGAAGACGTGAGCACAGCTGCACGTTCTTCGTTCCCATTTGGTCTTACCTCTTCCGTACTTCCAAAAGACTTGAGCACAGTTGCACGCTCTTCGTTCCTATTTGGCCTTACCTCTTCCTTACTTCCAGAAGAGGTGACAACAATTGCCGGTTCTTCCTTCCCATTTGACCTTACAGGCCTATTTCGAATGAGCAACGAACAATCAGTAATTAAAAAGGAGTTGGAGTGTGATGTCAAATGAAATGAAATGGATTCGCGTCAAAATAATCTACCTAAAGTTTAATGCAATATAAATCAGAAGACCTTGCATTGTCCTGCA
>NW_025851315.1:0-656 GCF_002878395.1 Capsicum annuum
TTTTGGAGAAGGAAGCAAAGTTTCACTTTGGTGCAGATTGCTTGAAGGCATTTGACTGCCTCAAGGGGAAGCTAGTTGAAGCCCCTATTATTATAGCACCTGATTGGTCTCTACCTTTTGAAGTTATGTGTGATGAAAGTGGTGTAGCCTTGGGTGCTATACTTGGTCAGAAAAGAGAAAAACTATTTCATCCAATCTACTACGTGAGCAAGGCCTTAAATGAAGCACAGAAGAACTATACCGTCACTGAACAAGAGCTTCTAGCAGTTGTTTATGATTTTGAAAAGTTCCGTGCTTACTTGTTGGGAACCAAGGTAGTGGTTCATACAGATCATGCGGCTCTAAGATATCTAATGGCAAAGAAGGATGCTAAGCCAAGACTAATTAGGTGGGTGTTACTGCTTCAAGAATTCGATTTCGAGGTAAAGGATAGAAAAGGTTGTGAAAACAAAGTAGCTGATCATTTATCTAGACTTGAGAGTGAGCACACAGTGCAGACCGACCTTAATACGGATGATGCATTCCCCGATGAAGAGATTCTAGCAACTATGGTGGAAAACTTATCGTGGTATGCAGATTATGCCAACTACGTGGTGAGCGAAGTGATTCCTGAGCATCTCTCCTTTCATCAAAAGAAAAAGTTCATGCATGATGTG
>NW_025851315.1:756-1164 GCF_002878395.1 Capsicum annuum
GATGTGCTGATGGTATTATTAGGCAGTGCATCCCAGATATAGAGGTGCCTAGCATACTGGAAGTAAGCCATGCTTCCCAAGTTGGAGGTCACCATGCAGGTGATCGGACGACCAAGAAAGTACTGCAAAGTGGCTACTATTGGCCTTTATTATTCAAGGATGCCTACGATTTTGTAAAAAGATGTGATCAGTGTCAGCGGCAAGGTTCTATTTCAAAGCACCATGAGATGCCCATGTCCAAAATGCTTGAAGTAGAGTTATTCGATGTCTCGGGTATTGATTTCATGGGCCCATTTGTGATCTCATTTGGGATGAAATATATCTTAGTTGCTGTGGATTATGTATCCAAATGGGTCGAAGTAGTCACGCTAGCTGATAATGAAGGTAAGAGTGTTGTGGCATTCTTAA